>NC_043005.1:73341985-73389485 GCF_006345805.1 Octopus sinensis
GCCAACCGTGACAAAGTAGTTGTTTGCAGGGTGTGTTAAGAGCGCAAAAGAGCCACCTCCTTCAATCTGGCATAACAAAGCTGGTTGGTCAGCTTATTAGATACTAGCAGCATAGCCCGGCGTTGCCCGGGTATGTAAGAGCCCCTAGTAGGCAACGACTAATCCCAATCTAGTCCTTTCCCTCTAGAGAACGAAGGCGTACGTGTGGGTTGCAATGTCTTCTCTTCACTCCCAAATAACTATCAAACAGCTATCGATAATTCAACCCAACCAATTCCTACCAGGAAGAAATTACATTCGAGACTTTACCTCCAACACCGCTACTTCTGCTAATTGCTACTGCAGCCGCAAGTTATTCGAATACTTTTTTCTGTTTAAACTTTCTTTATAACTACCACCCCAAATGTTTTACCTTAAATTTTTGACGTACCCTAAGGGTCCTCGGACGCTACTTGCAAACTCTTGGTTTATTATAAACCGCTTTTGTCGTGTGCACCAAAAAACATTTTCCATTCGTTTGTTCAGTTTGGTCACTTTTGACTTTTTCGTTGTTGTCACTCACATTGCTGCCCGCTTTTTTGCCGTTTTTGTACATTTTTATACATTTTGGGATACAATAACCCAGGAGAGCTATAATTGCCTTATCTAAAGTCTCAAAACATCTGGAATAGCTGCAACTTGAGACACGGAACTTGCATTCTAAAGTAAAATATATATTTTCAAAATTTCTTGTTGTAAATTATATAACTTACTCAAGAACCGAAAGTTTGGTGCGTTGCAATATCAATATATCAAATGCACGAAATTCTCAGCCTTTGAGTAAATTACCTTGCTTCACAACTAAGTGTTTTATGCTTACTAATAAATACGAATGTCTGTGCCGTGTCTGTATAGGTTTTGGCTTATAAACCCGAAGTCAGCGGGATCTACGCCCACAAATGGTATATATTCGCAATCCCGTCAGTCCCAAATGTACTTGCGCTATTTTGATTTCATAGGCCGCGACACAACTTTGCTCTCTTTCTCTCTCTCCCCTTTTCTCTCACTCTCCTCATTACCTCTCACTCTCCCTTCTCTCTCTCACACGTATATATATTATATATATATAAATATATACATATATATATGCGTGTGCGTATATATACTTATATATACTTATATATATATATATATGTATGTATATATGGGGTAGAAAGGGCTCCTTAGCCGTAGTGAAGGCAATCTATCTAGGGAGATAACCTTACAATAAATCACTGGGTCCGTAGCTTAGAAATACTGGGTTGACGTCCAGCGGGAACAGCTTTGTTTCATGGAGGAGGAAAGATCTTCTTTAGTACTTGGTTGTACAATGCTTTCCAATGTGTGTAGTAGTGGCGCGCGCACACATTATTAGCCATTTGAAAAGACTATGAAAGTCTCGACCACGGTCGAACAATGATGATGATGATGATGTATATATATATACATATATAAAACAATATATGTGCATATATGTATATTTTTATATAAAAATAATATATATACATATATGTATATATATATATATATATATATTATATATGTGTGTGTGTTGTGTGTGTGTGTGGTGTGTGTGTGTGTTGTATTTATATAAAAATAATATATTAACATATATGTATCTCTCTCTCTCTCTCTCTCTCTCTCTCCCTATATATACATAATATATATATATATATATATATATATAGTATATATAATATATATATATATGCATGTAAGTATACATATATATATATATATATATATACACCTACACACAGACACACCGATATACACACACATGTATGTCCGGTTCTCGTTGGTTAAAGCCGCGCACGTGATGTGATTAGTTTCTGGATACGGAACACCACTCTACTCGAGCAAATATAATTTGCTACCGGCAATGGAGTCCCTGGTCATTGTTGTTAAAAACAGTAACTCATCGATTTTATTCTGATCCGCCTAAAACCGATGCTTTCGAAATGCATTGCACGGGCAACGGAAAATTTCCCAAGCTGATCTCTTGTCTGTGCTGACAGTTGGACAATGTTTTTAGTTTCCCATAAAGAATTAACATATGCTTGAGGATATGGAATTTATCAACACTTTAAAAAACCTATAAAACCTCGGTCTGTTAAGTTGCAAAATGGTGTAAGAGTTTTATTTATATCAAATCTCCCTGTCCTGCTAGAGACTAAATATTCGACGAAATGCAGTTAGTTTATTATAAAATTACACACACACACACACACACACACACACACACACATATATATATATATATATATATTATATATTATATATATATATATATATAATATATATATGTATGCATATACATACATACATATATAGGACGGGCTTCTTTCAGTTTCCGTCAACTAAATCCACTCTGGTCGGCCCGAGGCTCTAGTAGAAGACACTTTCCGAAGGTGCCACGCAGTGGGACTGAACCCGGAACCATGTTGTTGGTAAGCAAGCTACTTACCACACACCCACTCCTACGCTTACTAAATATTTTTTTTAATTTTGTACAAGGCCAGCAATTTTTTCAGAGAAGAAGCAAATCGATTACATTGACCCAGTACTTGACTGGTGCTTATTTAATTGAATAAGTGACAGCTCGCCACCTTATAAATCATTTATAAATATTATCACTGAATTTTACTTAACCGCTTTATTGATTACGTCCCTATTCAGCGCTATCAGGTCGATCACTATTAAGCGTTATTACTATCTCGTATAAATTGGATGAAGGTGATATATGAAAGAAATGTGAAATTTCTGTAGTCTTTGATCTGAATATAAGAATATACCAAAAGTGTTCGAAATTATTCTATTTGGTTATCTGGAAAGTTCATGCCGATATTTAATGAAAAGAAAAAGGTCAATAAATACTTGCCATTACATTTTTAATCAACCAAATATAAACCGTTTTGTTGCACAATGCGTCTCCATCTTTCCTTTAACTTGAAAATACCCTCTTCCCAGAATTGAGGTGGTTTCATGGCAAAGAATTCATCAAGGTATCGTCTTACGTTATCCAAGGAATTGAAAATGTTACCATTTAGACTATTCTGCAGAGACCTGAATAAGTGGAAATTCGAAGGAGCAATATCTGGTGAATATGGAGGATGGGGTAACACATTCCAGCCGAGTTGCAGCAATTTTTGTCTGTAAGTATGAACTTTCTTATCTTCCATGTTAAAGGGTTACAGAATTAACGTATGTCATAGGAACATAAACATTCTTCCACGAAAAGATAGCTTAAACTGTGCTCTAAATGGGGGTGTTGTCAAATCCTATTTTATGGGCTTAACCATGTTCTAAAATAAGTCAAAATGTAAACTACTATAAATCGGCACGAACTTTCCGGACAACCCAATAGTATGATTTATTTTTAATGTTCAGAATTCTTCTAATTGCACGATATACTTTCCAATGATGGACTTCGAAAGTAGTCAGTTAAACAGATTCCAATAATTACATTAATGATTGCATGATTGTTTTGAAGAGGGTATTCGTAGCATTTTAAGTGTGTGGCCTATGTTGAACACACAGGCGTACTTCGCATTAATATTGAGTGAGATGAAGTGCTTAAGGAATTTCCACGTAAGTGTAAAATGTTTTATTAGAGTTAGAATAAATATGGATTAGTTGCCAGTAGCTTCCAAATTTTGTTCCTGATATAGTAAACACCTTTCATCCCTAGGTTCTATTGTGTTATGTGGTTGGTTGAGTTTTATCATTATGAACTAGATTTTCACGTAATTCACTCTTATCTAACGTATCCATTATAAGAGATGTTATTGAAGATAATCGTATTCAAAAATGTATCCGAGAGACATCATTCTTTCAACCAGAGATTCATAATTATGATTTGCGGGTGGTTGGAATGTTTCTAGATGTAATTTATTGCCATTGTTTGGGCTTCTGTAGAAGTAATGTTAAACTCTCATTTAATTTAGTGCTATGTCTAAGGAGTTAACTATATTAGGGGTTTGTGTTTAGCTCCATGTCAATCGGGTTGTATCAGGCTTATAATCGAAGTGAAAATATAATCACACATGCACACATTTATAAATACATAAATATACATTTAACACACACACACACACACACACACACACACACACACACACACAACACACACACACACACACACATATATATATATATATATATATGTATACATATAGGCATAAATATGTATCTATACGTCATTCGGTATATTTAACAAGTTAAGTATCCAATACAACCATCGTTTTTGAGGCATTAGTGTGAACTAAGCTATAATTGGCAGCTATACCTAGCAGATCAACAAATTACATAACGGCTCCTTGGATTTATTATTACTAAATGGTGATTGGAATGGAATTATTCCAATGTTTAAAATTAATCTTAGCTTAATTAGAAAAGCAGGTATATTCCTGATAATTCTTGTAATTTCCCTATACTATAGAAAATCTGCCTTGTGTGTGTGTGTGTGTGGTGTGTGTGTGTGTGTGTGTGTGTGTGTGTGTGTGTACATATATGTATATACATGCATAATACATACTTACATACTTACATACATATCCGCACATATATGTATTATTCACACGCACACACACATATATGATCCAGGCGTAGCCAAACTGTCGGCTTTTAGCTTGCTTCTTTTATTAGAATTGCAGATCTGAAGAATTCCCTTGAGGTTTCACGTTCTTTTAAAACTGTGTTACATTAAGACAAAGAAAGAAAGAAAAACAAATCATACACACAAAAAAAAGATGAGAAAATAAAAATAAAAAGACAATGAAAATAATAAAATAAAAATTTAATCTACAAGAAAGATATGGCAAATATTTCGGAAGATAAAAGTATCATCATCATAAATCACCATTTTCTACTACTACTACTACTACTACTACTACTACTACTACTACTACTACTACTACTACTACTACTACAACTACTACTACTACTACTGCTGCTGCTGCTGCTGCTGATGCTACTACCACTACTACTACTACTACTACTACTACTACTACTACTACTACTAAAAGAAGAAGAATGATGATGATGATGATGATGATAATATAATAATAATAATAATAATAATAATAATAATAATAATAATAATAATAATATAATAATAATAATAATAATAATAATAATAAGAAGAAGAAGAAGAAGAAGAAGAAGAAGAAGAATAGTACAACCACCGCAGCAACCTTCACCAACGCCACCCTCACAAACACCAGCTACACCACCCTCACAACCTCTACCATCTTGTCATCTCTTTCTACATCATGGCGTATAATTTCTTTATCTTCTTCTTACCCTCACACGTAATAGTTCAATCGGCAGACGACTCAATGCTATAAACTTCTTAGAATTCAAGCGACAACCTTTCATGCACTTTCTCAGTCTCAGAAGGAAAGTATCGACCTGACATATTGCGTTATTGAATGCTCGCAGCTATTGAACTTCTTCGACGCTTTTGCTCCCACACTTAACGAAAATACAATTGCTTGTATCCGCTTACCAGTATCGTTTGACCGCTAGATGTATCACCTCACGTAATCATATATATATAGGACGACACGCAAATTCGTGAAGCGTTCCATATTTACTGCATGCGCAGGTGTGGCTGTGTGGTAAGCAGTTTGCTTCCCAACCACATGGTCACGAGTTCAATCCCGTTGTGTCGCACCTTGAGATGTCTTGCCCTATATCTCCGGACCATCCAAATTCTTGTAAGTACATTTGTTAGACAGAAACTGAAAAAAGCCCATATATATATATATATATTTATGTCGTCCCCAGTCGAAAGACACCTGTTGTTATGTCGTGTTATTATTATTTTTATTCTATTTATATTGTATTTATATTTGTATAACATTGTCTGTTTTTCTGTCCGTGTTTTCATATACATTCGATGCTTTCTGCCAAGGAATCTAATGCTCTTAGTTTAGGTTTTCCTTGGGGCTGGCCAGATTGGAGCAATCTCAAGATTAATCAGCCGAAATTGCGAGGATGATCCGGTTCTTGACTATCTGGATGTTTTGTTGTCCCTTTTTGTATCACCTAGTTGTCCGGATGTTTTGTGTTCTTGTCCCATTTTGTATTATATATATATATATATATATATATCGTTGCTATTATGTTAAACTGTCGTATGTCCTGTTGGCCTAAAGCAATATATATCATGGTAATGTCTCAGCAAGTGTTAAGATTGTCTTAAAATAAAAAAGAACATAAATCTTGAAATTACATCTGCCCGGGGTTTACTGGGCGAAATAGTAATTTATTTCGGCTTGGTGAAAACAAGGCTGTTGGTAAGTTGACTTTTAAGCAGATAATGATTAACCAATAGACGTTTGTATAGAAGAAGACAACGAAAAAAAAGACGCAAGGGAGTTAACCGACGTTACAATAATTGGATGTCAAGCCGGCATTAACCTGATGTTACTGGTTTACTAAGTGTCCGGTGGTCTACTTTTATATTCCGACAACATGTGTCTTGGGAAATGCTGACATAAACAAAAGACCTGGTTCTTTGAATTAGCTGTATTCTGTGGGGGTTCTCAAGTCTTTTAAGATACAGGGTTTCAAGCGAACACACGGAACATTTTTTAGACCCGTTAATATAGACTCAGGATTTAGAGAAGATTTGTCATTTGACGTCGAAATTGGTTGCTTCCTCTATATATTACAGGAAATGAGCGAATTAAATTAACAGAAATCATATTGTGTGGTTGGTGTGTGTGCGTGTATGTAACATTAGTCTATAATGTTTTGCTTATATATATAGTTCATTTACCGTAATATATTGCCTATTGTTGCAACACGGACGTAGCGTTGTAAACTACTGGACTTCAGATTTCCACCAGATTACAATCTATCATTTAAAATTGTCGCGTCGTCATTGTGCAGATTTCTTTGAATGCATAATATTGTATCATACGACTTCCTTTTCCACCACAAGGAAAATATAAAGTTACACTCTCTTCGCAATGTCCAGAAGTTAAATACAAATACAAATTTATTTTCTTTATACTCCACTATACTTCGCTTCTTCATAACCTCACGTCTGGCTAAATGACTGTTTGCTTCTAATAGACATGATTAAATAAATATTCGTAGATCAGATTTTATATGTGTCAAAGAGATCACTATCGAGATGAATGAAACGGCAAAGAACAAAGAGATGTCAATATATGCGCTATATCTGGTGTTACATGATGCAAATATATACGCCAATATATATATATATAGGCGTATTAGTGGCTGTGCGGTAAGTAGCTTGCTTTTTAGTCACATGGTTCTGGGTTGAATCTTCTACTATAGCCTCGGGTCGACCAAAGCCTTGTGAGTGGATTTGGTAGATGGAAACTGAAAGAAGCCCGTCGTATATATGTATATATGTGTGTGTGTGCGTATACCCCCTCCTTGAAACCAATGTCGATGTGTTTACGTTCCCGTAACCTAGCGGTTCGGCAAAAGAGATGGGTAGAATAAGTACCAGGTTTACAAAGAATAAATCCTGGGGTCGATTTGTTCGACTTAAGGCGAATAAAAGAATAAAAGAAAATAATGTATATATGCTGCTTTTATTGTACTATGTATAGTACTTTAGTGAACAATTTAGTCTAAGGAAAATGCAGTCAAAACACGAAAAACAAATGTTACTTTTGAAATTATTTCGAATGCCTAACGGTATAGAAATAGATAGAGAGACAGACAGATAGATAGATAGATAGAGATAGATAGATAGATAGATAGATAGATAGATAGATAGATAGATAGATAGATAGATAGATAGATAGATTAGATAGATAGATAGATAGATAGATAGATAGATAGATAGATAGATAGATAGATAGATAGATAGATAGATAGAGAGATAGATAGATATAGGTATAGATATAGATATATATATATACCTACATATACACACACATGTATATGATTAATGATTTCATCCTTCACAGCACAAACATTGCGAGAGCTAATTCTTCGGATGCTAATCAATTAAATAAAAGCAAAATTGTGTCACAGAAACTTCATATACAATAATAAGTGCCAAGAAAATATAATAGACACAGCGTGTCATTCAAAGAAAGCAGCGATGTTTGTATTGTAAATGAATGAACAAAGTTGTCAAGAATAATACTAAAGGTCAAATGACTGCTTAATTTATGATAGCCTAAGGAACATAAAATCAAGTGAAATGGATTTTATATAGAACCCAATAGAAAGGAAAGGAAAACAAAAGCTTCAGAGATATAATATTGAGAGAACGATAAAATATATACCGAAGTACAAATGTATAGAGACATACTCCCATACAAACAAGTAATGTAAAAATATTAATGTATTCCCATATACACCCACGTACACACAGCGAGTGTTCATATATATGTGCACATAGGATAGAAATAGAAGCGTTATATATTTATATTTATTTTGTTTAGCTGCAGAGATGCATAAAAACCTGCAAACAGTTATAGAGCATTCGCCTGCGAGCAGGCATAGAGCATTCGATAAATCACTATACTGTTAAACTAAATATATCTTTTCTTGTATTCGAACTTTTCTTGTATGCAAACTCTAACTAATGTTGACGTATGGCGGCGTGGTTAAGAAGCCCGCTTTACAACCGTCGAGCTTCGTGTTCAGTCCTTGAGTAGGTGACTTCTACTATAGCTTCAGAACAACCAATGCCTTTTGCATGAATGTGGTAGATAGAAAACGTGTGGAAGCCCTTCGTGTATATGTGTATGGTGTTCTCATTAAGAGTGAGAAGGTGAGTTAAGATTTTAACTCTTGGCGGCGGAGAAATGGGTTGCTGATGAATATTAATAAAATCTGACATCATTGAAGATATCGCTCTATCTGACTTGCCGTGGGGAGCTTCTCTCTTTTTTTCAGTCGTTAGAAAAGCGCGTGGCTAAGAGCTGTTTTGGCTGTTATTTCTAGCAATGCAGGGACTATACTTCTGTCTTTCGGTTCTAAATTGCGAATACCCACCTTCATAATTCATTTGCTATATACATATATATATTTCATACATATATATATTTCATACATATATATATTTCATACGTATTTGATTAATTATATTAATCATATTTGATATACGTTTGATTAATTGATTAATTAAATTCGATTAAAGGTTGTATTAACCTCATAAAGACACGGTGTCATCCAAGAAAATACTTGCTCAATACCTAGTATTTGGTGGGGGAGATTAATCTCCTTATTGAATACCTATTTATATGACCTGAGCATAATATCTTCAGAGAGAAAAAATATACCCTTTGATGTTTTATAAATGTTTATGTATTCATTACACCAGTCGAAGGTTTTATTTGCCCCCTCTGAAGCTATTATGCCCAGGTCATATAGATATAGCTTTATATATATATATATATATATATATATATATATATATATATATATATATATATATATATTAGTGTAGATGTTTCCACATGAGTATAAGTATAAAGAAAGAAACTTGTATATGCACTTGAATAAAATATATTTACAGTAATTTAGCCGGATTCAAAATTAACAAAATTTTCAAAAGAGAAACAGCCATGCGCAAATAGAGGCACTGCGCCTACTTTGACAGTTAACACTCTCAAGCATATATGAAGAATTCTGCACTAGCATTCTGTTACAAATACCCACTAAAACTTTAGAATTTTGATTAAATTCCGCCAGGACTCTCTATATTCCGTTACATTTGAAAATCATGAATTTTCTGAAACCGGTTAGGCATTTGTAATTACATTTTCCTACAGAGCATTTTCCGCTTATTTTCTTTCCGGAATTGGCAGTCATTAATGCCGCATAAAATGCTTTGTGGTTTAGTTCCGATTCTATTTTACCTCAAAGTAAATCCATCCGATTCAATCTTGCTCCTCTTACTTTTGAGATCGATAAGTTAAATGCAACTTGAGAACAGTAGATTGCTTCAGTTATAAAAACGCTGGAGAGGATACTCTTCAGCATCGTTTTCGTCTCTGTACTGAGGAGAGAGTAGAAATCTTATTTCCTGTTATGTTACTGGAATAAATATGTGACATTTCTGTCAGATACGTTTGGTGTGAGATATGAGCCACATATAAATATAAAAGAAACATGGATTCTTAGGTTCGACAGCAAAGTTCATTCGGATACACCGATGTATATGTGTATATGTGTATACATACATACGTACAAATATACATATATACATACGTAAATACGTGTTTTGTGTGTGAACTGCAATGTACTCGAACAAATGAAGTTAACTTTTTTTTAAATTCTCGTCATTCTTGTCTAAACCATCACTTCTTAAATGTCATATGTGTGCATCTTCGTATATATATAGATATATGTTTGTACGCACGCCTGTGTGTAAGTGTGTGTTTATGAGTGCACTTGCGTGCTAGTGTGCATGCGTGTATGTGTCTGTGTGCTTGTGTGTATATGTGAGATAGCATACATACACGCGCGTGAATATATGTATATATGTATGCACACACACGGGCATATATATATAGTGACTGTGTGTTTCTGTGTCTAGGTGTCTTTGTATATATATTTATATGTACACATGTTCACTTGTTTGCCTTTCCTTTCACCATATGATTTAAAACTACAATGTCATGCGGTGTATTACTAAATGCTACAAAGAAAAGTGTCTGTATTCTTGAAAACATGATGAAAATGAAAACAAAAGCAAAAAAAAAAAATAAAAATAAAAATAAGGAAGAATTTCAAAACTAGTTTTGTTGTTTATTTCTTGAACCAAATTTATGAAAGATTATTTGGAAACATCAAAGCTCAGGAGCTGAAAACTGAGGATTAAGAGTGAGGTGAGTGGATTAATGTTAAATCGAATACGAACTCGTGATAAGGAATTATGGCGAGTTGTAGGCGTTGTTATGGTTATTTGGTAATGTTCTATATAATGGTGAGGCAGAGGATATGTTGATGTGGAAGGCTAGAAAGAAGTTGGTTGACTAAGAGACTATTTCAGCTATATCGACAGAAGGACCCGAATGCGTTGAAACAAAAATAGATACTTTCATTAATGAATGTAGTTTTCTATTAATTGAATTTCTAAATTTGCTTTTCAGTTGCCATAGCGGGATTTAAGTAAATTCCGTAATTATTGAGTGGATGAAGTAAAGGAGTGGTATAATGAGCACAGAGACATGCGTGGGCAGACTAATCCGTAAATTGATTCGTAAGGTGGTTGGTTAATTGACTGCGTTGAAGAATAGAGAGAAGAATAACGAATAAGTGAATATATGAGGATGCTGATATTCTTTTACTCTTTTACTTGTTTCACTCATTGACTGCGGCCATGCTGGAGCACCACCTTTTGTCGAGCAAATCGACCCCAGGATTTATTCTTTGAAAGCCTAGTACTTATTTTATCGGTCGCTTTTGCCGGACCGCTAAGTTACGGGAACGTAAACACACCAGCATCGGTTGTCAAGCGATGTTGGAGGACAAACAAAGACACACAAACATACACAAACACACACACACACACACGCATACACATATATATATACATATACACGACGGGCTTCTTTCAGTTTTCGTCTACCAAATCCACTCACAAGGCTTTGGTCGGCCCGAGGCTATTGTAGAAGACACTTGCCCAGGGTGACACACAGTGGGACTGAACCCGGAAACATGTGGCTGGTAAGCAAGCTACTTACCACACAGCCACTGATAGATAAAAGAATAAGGGAAAGAAAATGTTAAAATAAGAATATATGATCTTGTAGGGAATGATTTACTGAAAACATGAGAGAGAGAGAGAGACAGAGACAGAGAGAGACAGAGACAGAGAGAGACAGAGACAGAGAGAGACAGAGACAGAGAGAGACAGAGAGAGTAAACCTCCAAATTTGTGTACTTCTTATGTTAAATCATAAATTGTTATGAGGGAGAAATATATTGGTTTCAAAGTTTGGTACTAGGTCGGCAATTTCGAGGAAGGAGTTAAGTCGATTACATCGCCTCTAGTACTCAACTACTATTTATTTCATCGATCCCCACCCCGAAAGGATGAATGTCAAAAGCGCCCTCGGCAGATTTTGAACTGGGAGGGAAAAAACGGACGAAACACTGCCAAGCCGTGTGTGTTAACGATTCTGCCAGCTCGCCGCTTTACGGGGGAGAAATTATTACTGTGCTAAGATGTACGACGGAGATGGAGAAGATAATGGGCAAGGAAGCGGCTGAGGAATTTGAATTTGACATAGTGTGTTGGTAACGGTTAAAGCTCTGATTAGATAAATAGATAGATAGATAGATAGATTGATAGATAGATAGATAGATAGAGAGATAGATAGATAGATAGATAGATAGATAGATAGATAGATAGATAGATAGATAGATTGATAGATGGAGAGATGAGAGAGAGAGAGAGAGAAAGAGACATTTTAGTGATTAGAGACAGTTGTGGATGAATGAAAGACAAGAATGTGTGTATGAGAATATAGAGGGAAACATCTGTGTAAATAAATATGATGCTGACTCAATAGATAGCTGTCGGTAAGGGAAGCAAATGAAGGTGTACGTAAATATAGAAAATAATGATAGTACGTGCAAATTACTACTTGCGAATTAGTGCGTACTTTCTTATAATTTCTACATATAAACATTCCTGTAGTTCACCTACCAACTTCTTCGAAATTCTTAGTTTACTGTTTCTGCAATTAATTTGGACAGTCTATTCAATAGACTTTTCTACTCTAGGCACAAGGCTCGAAGTTTTTGGGGAGGGGCCCAGTCTATTAGATCGACCCCACTACGCAACTGGTACTTAATTTATCGACCCTGAAAGGATGAAAGGCAAAGTCGACCTCGGCGGAATTCGAACTCAGAACGGAAAGACAGACGAAATACTGCTAAGCATTTCTCCCGGCGTGTTAACGTTTCTTATTTCTTTATTGCTCACAAGGGGCTAAACATAGAGGGAAGAAACAAGAACAGACAAGCGGATTAAGTCGATTACATGGACCCCAGTGCACAACTGGTACTTAATTTATAGACTCCGAAAGGATGAAAGGCAAAGTCGACCTCGGCGGAATTTGTACTCAGAACGTAACGGCAGACGAAATACTTATTTCTTTACTACCACAAGGGGCTAAACACAAAGAGGACAAACAAGGACAGACAAACGGATTAAGTCGATTATATCGACTCCAGTGCGTAAGTGGTACTTAATTTATGGACCTCGAAAGGATGAAAGGCAAAGTCGACCTCGGCGGAATTTGAATTCAGAACCTAATATACATATTAGAGACAGGGAGAGAGTATATAGGAATGCTGGATACTTTCGTTGTATGCAAACTGACAATGACAACTTAATGTACTCGGGGAAGAGAATAAGATGTTAAACTATGGGGCTATTTCGACGAAAAGAAGGGAAACCTAGGTTATTTAGTAAATTAGTAAGATTATAAATAAGTTAGTAAATTCGTCAATAAGAATAATTCACCTTTTTCAGGCACTCGAAGAATATGTGAATTAGTAAATTTAATTAATGGGTTGCTATGTAAATTGATTTACAAATTAATTCATGAATTAGCTAGTAAGCTGAATGCGTAAATTACTGTATAAATGCATGTCTGAGGGAATGAGTGAATTAAGGAAGGTGAGAAGAAGAGAAGGGATGAAAGAAAGGAAGGAATGCATGAACGATCGGATGTAGAAATACAATATGACAAGGAGAGAGGGATTTCCCTGAAGGTGGCTCGAAATAAGGTTGGGTCAGATAAAATTGAATTTTTTGGGGCGCTAGATCAAGAATTTAAATGAATCTTCAATAAATGAATTAATTTGTAAACATGCTAATTAGCACGCTGACATGTAGATTGAATGTGCAAGGACAGAGGAATGCAAAAATAGGATATGAAGAAATGAGAATCATTAATAAATGAATTAATTTGTAAACATGCTAATTAGCACGCTGACATGTAGATTGAATGTGCAAGGACAGAGGAATGCAAAAATAGGATATGAAGAAATGAGAATTTAAACTGCCATTCAATCAAATATGTATACCCTTATTTATTTGGTAGCCTGATGAAGCTGGGTTGGGATTTATGTAAAATATTACCCCTATGCCGCTGTATGGCACGCGGCAAGCATAAATAGGACTACCTAAGATAGACATTAAATGATATTTCATATTATATCCATTCATTGGGCCCCTTCGCCCACTCATGTAAAGAGTTATTTTCTGCAGATTTATATCCGAGTGTTAGTGTTCTATTTGGAAATTGTTGGAGATATTCATCCAAGAACTGCTTGAATTCCATGAAATCTTTTTTTTCATTTATGTGTCTTGGCATGATTTAAAAGAGAGCAACGCCAGATGAGGTGAAGCAGTTCTGCATTAATGTTGTGTTGTGACGTTAGTATGATTTTGATTTTTGTGCAGGACGGATGGCACAGGAAAGGACCAGAACTAGGGGAAAATATGAAGTTGATGACGATACCATTTAGGCAACGTTGTTAGAATATTTTCCGCATCATACAAATAATATAATATTCAGGCAGCCTTGGAGAGAATAAATTTTGAGCCTCTCGATCCGGCCTCAAAAATCAAGTCCTGTTATATCGATTTTTGTGATTGACCGCTGGTGTGTTTCAAGTTTTATAATACTTTGTTTCGTCAGGAGAAACCACGACTAACAACTTTATTCAAGATAGGCGGCCAAAGGTAGAAAAGGTAGAAAAGGGAAGTATAATATTGGGAGCCTCTCTAGCCCAGGGAGTCCTGAAGAACTAGCAGCACGCTTTGAGAGCTACATCTAGCTACTCTGGGGTCCCTAGTGGTGTTTGATACGATGTGGTTTTAGCCACGGGGTAAGAGTGTATGGCAGCTTAAGTGCAGCTTCTTTACTGAAGTGGGTTGATTCAAATCTATTCTCGTTCAGTGGTATGTTGTATTTTCCGTTGATTAGATAGCAACAGGTAGATCCGATTGGAGATTTGTCCTATCTCCCACTCTATCGACGCCTTTCAGAAACTTATAATCATCCGTGATAGATAGATAGATAGATAGATAGATAGATAGATAGATACATACATACATACATACATACATACATACATACATACATACATACACACATATATATACATACATACATACACACATACATACATACATACATACATATACATACATACATACATACATACATACACACATACACATATATGTCTGTGTACATGTGCGATGTGTGTTTCTAAGTGTGTGTGTGTGTGTGTGTTTGTGCAAGTGTGTGTGTGATTGTGTGTGTGTGTGTTTGTGTGTGTGTGTGATTGTGTATGTGTGTGTGTGTGTGCGTGCGTGTGTGCGTGTGTTTCTGTGTGTTATAGACCCAACCCGATATGCAAGTTCAGTGTCGGCTCAAAATAAAGCCGAAATATTTAAAATCAAAGTTTACTCTTTTGATTACAAATTACTCAGAAAGTTTCTTCAAAATTATTTCGTCCTTTCGTTAAAATACACCTTCCCAATGCAATTTCAGAAGCACTAGAGTTTAGAAACCAGGCCCAGAGTGGTAGTTGAGCTACAGGATAAAATTTGTATTGTTCTTTGCCGAAAGATCATGAAGGCACATGTGTTGCCTCAGTGCATCATCTAACCTTGATTTCTCCGTGTCACACACTTATCCAGCGTATTGCCTTTCTTAGTTAGTTAGTTAGTTAGTTAATTTTTTGGCTCAAAAAGCAAAAAGCAAGGCCATGTAGGGGGACATGGAGTTACGTACAGGGTGGTGTTCATGTAAAGAGTTCAGGCCACTTGAGGTCAAGGAAGACCTTGAACCGAGCAGTCGTCGGCATCTTCACCATCTCGTCTGGCAGCTTATTCCACGGATCCACAACCCGGACGGAGAAAGCCCCTCTCCTTCGATTGAGATGAAATCGTCGCAGATAGAGCTTTTCGGAATGACCCCGCAGCCGACGCTCTGGAGCAGGAGTGAAGAACAGTTCTTTCGAGAGGTTACACTTTCCGCTTATGATGTTGTGAGCAAGAATGAGATCTCCACGGTGTCGTCGTTTTTCTAGAGAATATTCCAAGATACCCTCGCAAACTGTCTATTCATCGGCTATTCACGTGGAGCGAACTCACGATGAATGGTACCATATTAGAATTAAAAAAGAAAGAAAGAATATTATGATCAACATCAACTTCGCATTTGTGCAACTTTGCCTCCAAGCATATGCTATGACTGTCCTTTTATTATCAGATCTTAGAAGAAATAGCCTCGTTTCGTCGCTTGTTGTAAGAATTTTTCAAATTCTTCTTTCAGATATTGTGATCAATTCTCTTTCAGTTCATTAGACGGAAATCGCATTTGAAATGACACGATTCAATTCATACAAAATCATAGCAATTGAATTGCTGTTGTTGTTTAATTCAGTGTATAGTCCAGCGACAAATGATAGCACGCATAGTCGACATGTCTTCATTCAAAGTTTGAGTTGAAGGATGTCGATATTTCAAACATCTTCGGTGTATATTCTTAGCGATTTGAAATTAATTCAAGCACGACACGGAATATTGAATACGCCTTAGACATTCTTCCTATATCTATCTTTATTGCAAAATAAAAAAAATTTCCCTAAATATTTTGCACCCTTTGAAACAAATATTCATACAAACACGAAAAAGTATACAAAAGAGATTCCAAATTTGAAAGAACATTTCAAGCAGGTACGTTTCTCTCCCAGATTCTTCAGCCTTCCAGTAGAACAAATCACCCACTGCAGTAAAGTTGTGATGTGCAAAAAGGTGTTCAAGGTTTCCAAATTTCTGGCATGTTGAACTGTGTCATGTTCTTCTTTTCTGACAAACTGTGCCCAACTGACCATACTATACTGTGTAGTGGACAAAATAATGCGCATGCGCAAAATAAAAAAATACTGAAGGGCGACAATTTACCCATCGCACACGGCATGTGCGTGCGTGTGTGTTTGTGTCTGTATGTGTGACTGTGCGTGATTGTATATATATATATATATATATATATATATATATATATATATATATATATATATATATATATATATATGTATATGTATATACATAAAAGATAGGTTGATAGAAAAGCAGACAGATGGATAGACATTAGATAGATTGATAGATAGATAGATAGATAGATAGATAGAAAGATAATAGAGACATACCCGCCTTTGGCCAGTTAATTAAGGCTTCATTTTATAGCTTATTTTGTTTTTCAAATTCACGTTAACACTGTGTAAATATCCAACATCAAACACAATAATTAATTTCTAAGAGATATACGCTTTTATTTTGACGATAAAAGTTTCACTTGTATTTCAGTAACACGTTAGAAAAGGGGAAAAAAAGAAAACTACAATTATAGACGCAGACACTCAGACATAAAAATATGAATAAGTACCATGCAGACATATCTTTAACGGAATAGAACATGAAGTTGAAGCAGACAAAAGCAGACATGAACAATTACGAGAGGAGAGAGAGCGATATATAATGTACATATACACATATATATATATATATATTATATATATATATATAATATATATACATATATGTGCATATATGTATATGTATATGCATGTATATATGTATATGTATATATATATATATATGTGTGTGTGTATGTGTGTACGTTAAACAGTTTTCTCTCTCATCTGTCTATCAATCTGCATACATATATATACATAAAAGATAGATTGACAGACATATATATATATATATTGTTTTGTGTGTGTGTAAGTATATATGTATATATGTATACACATATATTTGTATATATGTATATGCATATATAACTATATACATATATACACAGGTATAAACACACAATGTATGTGTATATGTATGTGAGTGTAGGTGTGTATGAGAATTTGTGTGTGTGTGTGTGTGTGGTGTGTGTGTGTGTGTGTGTGTGTGTGTGTGTGTTTGTATTTGCCTCTATATGTATTATGTAATCTTCGAAAGAAAGTGAAATATTCTCTCTTTGGAATGGTGGAAAACTATAGATAATTGCCGGTAAACAGAACAAAAAAAATGACTCTATGTAGCGTTGGTTTAGTATAATTTATTAGAAACAGAATCTTCGCCATTGTTATTCGGAGTGAGAAGCTCTGAAAAACTATGTAAGCAAATACATTCATAAAGTTATATATATATATATATATATATACATATAGGTGAAAACTTCGCGTGAGAGAGATAGGGTGAAGTGAAACTGTCACATTATGCGTTCCAGCAGGTGTGTCTATGAATGTATATCTCTTGCAGTACCACCCCATCACTTCGACGGGCTTTGAAGCAGAGATCTGAAAGGTTCTTACATCAACGTGCAATGTGAAGTTTCTAACATTTGGAAGATGAAAATAAAAAGATTTCTTTTGACACAGTAAATATAGGCGTAAACAAGAAGTGTTGTGTCATTCATATGTACTAAACGTATAATAAACACTCGCCACCTTGCTTTTATGTTTTCTGTTAATGCACCAACTCGTCCCTTAAGTCTTTTTGTAACGTCTGTAGATTGTTGTTGTTATTGTTATTATTATTATTATTATTATTATTATTGCTATTATTAATATTATTATTATTATTATATTTTATTATTATTATTACTATTATTATTATTATTGCTATTATTAATATTATTATTATTATTATTATTATGATTATTATTATTATTATTATTGTTGTTGTTGTTGTGATGTTGTTGTTGTTGTTGCTGTTGCTGTTGTTGTTGTTATTATTATTATTATTATTGTTATTATTGTTATTATTATTATTATTATTATTATTATTATTATTATTATTCTTATTATTATTATTATTATTGTCACTCATCGTTATTATCACCGTTGATAGTGAGGTTGTTGTTTTTATTATTAAGTTATTAAGGCGGCGAACTGGCAGAATCGTAAGCACGCCGGCCGAAATGCACAGCGGTAGTTCGTCTGCCGCTACGATTTGAGTTCAAATTACACTGAGGTCACCTTTGGCTTTCATCCTTTCGGGGTTGATCAACGAGGGACCAGATGCGCACGGGGGTCGTTGTAATTGACTGTTCCCTCATCCAATATTTCACTCCTTGTGCCTATAGTAGAAAAGATTCTTCTTCTTCTTCTTCTTCTTATTATTATTATTATTGTTATTATTATTATTATATATTATTATTATTATTGTAATTATTATTATTATTATGATTATTATTATTATTATTATTATTATTGTTGTTGTTGTTGTTGTTGTTGTTGTTGTTGTTGCTGTTGCTGTTGTTGTTGTTATTATTATTATTATTATTGTTATTATTGTTATTATTATTATTATTATTATTATTATTATTAGTATTATTATTTTATTATTATTATTATTGTCACTCATCGTTATTATCACCGTTGATAGTGAGGTTGTTGTTTTTATTATTAAGTTATTAAGGCGGCGAACTGGCAGAATCGTAAGCACGCCGGCCGAAATGCACAGCGGTAGTTCGTCTGCCGCTACGATTTGAGTTCAAATTACACTGAGGTCACCTTTGGCTTTCATCCTTTCGGGGTTGATTAACGAGGGACCAGATGCGCACGGGGGTCGTTGTAATCGACTGTTCCCTCATCCAATATTTCACTCCTTGTGCCTATAGTAGAAAAGATTCTTCTTCTTCTTCTTCTCTTCTTCTTCTTCTTCTTCTTCTTATTATTATTATTATTATTATTATTATTATTATTATTATATTATTATTATTATTATTGTTCAGTAGTTTTATTTTTATAGCGTGCTTTCACTTCACTACCGAGCGCAGCTCTGTGTGCCCTGGGTATGTGCTGTGATTTGTTGTGATGCTCTGATGGTTATTGTATGGAAAGTGTTCTGCGTAGGATGTGTGCAGTGCCTAGTAGTGCAATTTTCTGTATGTTATATGTGTTTGTAAGTCCTGGTGTTTTTGTTGTGTATTTGCCTGAATATTTTTTTATCATGTCTAATGCACCTACTATGATAGGAATTGTTTCTATTTTCAGATTCCACATTCTAGTTACCTCTATTTCCAGGTCTTTGTATTTTGAGAGTTTCTCCATTTCTTTTAGAGACACGTTGTCATCTGCCGGTATTGATACATCAATTAGAAAGCATTTTTTTTCTTCATGATCTCTATATCTGGTCTGTTGGCCTTAATTTCTCTATCTGTGTGTATCGGCATATCCCAGAGTATGGTTGCTTTCTCGTTTTCTTCTTCTTCTTCTTCTTCTTCTTCTTCTTCTTCTTCTTATTATTATTATTATTATTATTATTATTATTATTATTATTATTATTATTATCATCATTATTATTATTATTATCATTATTATTATTATTATTATCATTATTATTATTGTTATTATTATTATTATTATTATTATTAATCATTGTGATTATTATCGTTGATATTGAGGTGGCTGTTTTTTATTATTAAAGCGGCGAGCTGGCCGAATCGTTAGCATATAGAGCAAAATGCTTAGCGACATTTCGTCCGTGTGTACGATCTGTGGCCAAATTCCGTCGAGGTCGACTTTGCCTTTCATCCGTCTCGGTGTCAATTGAACGGCTACCAGTTGAACACTCTGCCCTGCACCCCGCCCCCCCCATCAAAAAATCTGCTGGCCTTGTGCGAAAATTTAAAATCATATTAATACACACTCTCACAACCATACAAACACACACACACACATGTGCATATTGGTGGGAGATGAAGATGATGACGAATATGTGCTTATGTTTCGACTTCTATCTTTATGTTTACATCAACAAACCTATGAATATATCACGTCTTTGCACATAGAATTTGAATAGGTTAATAAATAGGCAGTGCTACTCAAAGAGGTGGACCGCGGACCGGTGCCGGTCCGCGAGCCATCAGCTACCAGTACGTGGCAAGTTTCCAGAAAAGAAAGAACATTAGAAAATTCTGATAAAATCCTTATGCAGTATTGTATTATTTGTTTACAAAATAAATATAAGATTTTTAAAAATTGTCAATTTTTATTATATTCGTTATATATATTGTTTCCACTCTAAATTAATATTACTAAGAAATATTACCGGTTCCTGGCACATTGGAAAAAAATGTACGTCGGTACTCCACATCAAATAGTTTGAGAAGCACTGGGTTAATCTATAACGCATTTGTTACGTTTTATGTTTTAAGTAGTATGTGAACCGCTAATCATATTTCGTTGTTTTTACATATAATTTCACTTAAGTATATAATGCAACGTTTCTTCTTTAATTCAATCCTTTGAATTGGCACCGTAAATCTTTAAGCTTCAAGTGCTATGCATATATGTATAAGTCATTGTGTCAATGTACATACATATTTGTGAAAGTGCACGCACGTATGTGTATATATATATATATATATATGTATGTATGTATGTATGTATATGTGTGTGTAAGTATATATATATTTATATAAATATATATATATATTTATATAATGTCTGTGTTGTGTGTGTGTCTATATTTTCTTATTTATACATTTTGTGTGTGTTTCCATGCTTGTGTCTGTATGTAGTCTGTGTATATTTTTCTGAACAGATGTTGAAGCAAAGAACAAGAAAAAATTTAACAAGAGCGAAGTTAGATGAGAACCAATAACTCGATGAGTCCGCAAGTTTCAGAACCGAAAGGAACTGAATATTTTATTCACTGTACAAAGAAACAGGAATTATAATTTCATCAACAATTCTGTGAACAGATAAAAAGGTTGTGTTCTACAAAACCTAAGAATAATTCAATAAATGATGTACGTTTCCTGTCAGGAAATAAGAGTCTTTTTTTTTTATTTCAGAGATTTTTCTCTGAGGAATGAAGAACGTTAACACATCATCATACACACGCACGAACGTTCTCGAGCAAACACACGCACGCACGCACGCACACACAAACACACATGTATATATGTGTGTATATATGCGTGTGTGTGTGTGTGCGTGTGCGTCACGCATATGTACTGGCAAAGAAATGTGTTTCGTCTTTTAACCATTTTTTCTGATAACCCTTTCCAATGCAGTTTGAATTAACTTGAAAAATATTTATAACGGAATGTTTTTATTTATAATTTTTTTATTTGTTTCCATTTTTGCTTTTGGAACAGTCATCTTTCTCTACAAATTCTATTTATCATTTTCGAAATTTGAATGAATTTTACTTCTTTTTAGACGTATGACGTTGTGCCAAGTGGATAAAAAAAAAACGAACGAATTTATCTGACAACCTAATACATACATGTATTCATCCACGTATGCTTGCATACATTCATACATACATATATGCATACATGCATACATATGCATATACATATACTTATAAATTCGTGTGTGTGCGTCTGTGTGTGAATAAGCTTGTGAATATGGATATAAATAGAAAAATATCTTAAAAACACACACATATGCATATACACACTCCGATATATATACTATTATATTTATATTGACATATCAATAACGTCATAATGTAGAATATATGACATTTCAAATATACATACTGACTTTAGTTCATATGGTTGCTTGATTTGCTACAAAGCAGTAACCACATCTCCTTCGAATCATAAATATACCGTTTCGCAATGAACATTTTGGTTTCTCGAGCTAACCATTGAAAGAAAAAAAAAACATGAATAACAAGAAAATGAAGATTTGGTTTATTCTGGGTATGATGTAAACCATAATCTTTATCGTTAAGCTGAAATATTTTCGATCACAGATCTGCTGGATCAGGATGACAAACAACAGAATAACAAAAACACTCAATCACTCACACATAAGTAGGCCGTATTACACAAAAAGGTCAATGTTTGAGGCCTTTCGTCTGGGGTCTGTTTCATTATCACCAACGTAAATATTGTGAATTGTCTTTCACTCCTTTGCAGGTGTAGGAATCAGTCAAATATAATCCTTCGAAAAGATACAGGTTGTTGACAAACCTCTCTCGAATTATTACCAAACGTCTGTTATTCTCTCTTCCATTTATATATATATAGTCATAGAAGTATATGCACTTTCACGTACATATCACACAAATACACCCACGCACACACACACGCACACATACCTACATGCACTCGCTCACTAGTACACTCACGCATTCTTCCAGTCATTGGATAGTTACACCCTCTATATAAAACAAACAAACACTTGTCTAGTCAACCACCACCTTGTCTTTTTATCATACTAACATTCATACCCTCACAACCTTTACTCTACACAGTCTCTCTCTCCCTCCCTCTGTCACTCTATATCTCTTTCTTACACACACACACACACACACACACACACACATTCTTTCACTGTTTGGCTCTCATTTGGATTCAAACCTTTGGTTTACCCCCGTCTTACTTTCATTTCCACAGTCACTTCTACTTGACCGCCGCTCACTTTACAGAGTCAGATAACCCCTGCGCTTAGTTGTTTCCGATTACTCCCCCCCCTTATCTTCTCTTTAAAAAAAGAAGGATCACCTTTATACTTTTTCCCTTCTAGTTTTCCTATTTCCCTCAGCACGTACATATACACGTCTTAGGTTTCCTTTTCTATCTCCTCTCGCTTTACATTTTAGTTTTACTAGCTGCTGGAACCTTTTACCATTTTCTCATACGTTTACTAATTTCTAGGACTTTTTTTTATTATCTTCTAAAAACTTCCTTTTTATTACGACATTTAACCATCTAAAATTATATTCTCTCATTTCCGAATTTCAGTATTTCGAAAATCTTTAGTCCGTCCCCTGTTGTTTGATGTTCGGAGACTAGAAAAATTACCATTTCCACCCCCAACTTCGGTTTCTTTATACACCTTCACACATGTAAATTATATATTTTACCAAAATTTCACCATATTACAGCGCTTTGTTAACAAATTTATCCAGGTGTAACTCTGTGATAAGATGTTTGCTTCCAAACCATGTGACTCTGGATTCAGTCCCATTGCATGAAACCTTAGTCTGAGGCCGATTAAAGCCTTGTGAGGGAGGTTTGCAGACAGGAGCTATACGAGAGTAGTGTACGTATGCGTGCGTGTGTGTGTACGTGTACGTGTATGTGTGTCACTACTGCTTGACAACCGGTGCAGGTTTATCTACGTCCCCGTAACTTACCAGTTCCGCAAAAGAAACCGATAAAATAAACAACAGTCTTAAAAAATAAATAGTTGTCTCGATTTGTTCGACTAAACTCTCCAAAACAGTACCACAACATGGTCGCAGTCCAATGACTGAAGCAAGTAAAAGTTTAAAGATAAAAGATACACACACACAGAGGGAGAAACACCCACGCATACACACACAAACACGGTGCCCCAGCATGGCCACAGCTCAAGAGCTGAAACTGGAAAGCATTTTCATAAACACAGTCGCACAGTTACGTGCGCACACGTACACGCTTGCACTTATGCTCTTACAGCCTTATAAACATGCTTCCACACAATCCATCTACAAATTACACACGCTCAAACATCCCCCTAACACTACGAACCAACGCTGCAATACTTCCACACCTGTACACATTTATTCACATACACACAGCACACCTGTACAAACGCTTTCAGCCTTAAACTTTACGTCCGCTTCCATACTGGGAACCATTTCGATACGTGAAGTTACAACAACCTCATCCTCCGTCCTCATCCCGTCCACTGATTTTTTCAGGTTCCTTTGTTTTTAAATGCATGTAGCTTTGTAATAATTGTTAAGATTGCACATTTCCTAATTTTTGTCTCTTCTTTCTATACTCGTGCTTTTTCACCCTAACTACCCTTCAAAACGCATTTGATTTTTCTTTTGCTTTATGATGAGCGACAAATTTTCGAAACGTTAAATCACTTCTCAAAAACATTTAACTCCTACCACATTCCTCATCTCTTAAATATAGAACTGTATTACCACATGTTTATCCCCATTCTCTCTCTGCATCTCTCTTTCTCCCCACATAGATATATCTATTTTTATATGTATATATATATATATATATATAATCAGACCCCAGTTGCCGAATACAAGCCACACTCTTGAAACTCACAGTACCAAGGATATATATATATATATATCGCTGGAAGTATGTAAGTATGTTCTGTACAGAAAGTTACAGTTGGACACATAAACGAAGATTCGACAAGGATAAATCTTAGTTGCTTTTTTAAAGAAGCCTTTTCATAAAGTTTGATTTTTTTTTAAAGTATCTCATTGATCGCAGTTTGCATTAATGTTTGCTGACCATTTTATACACGTGTATGTAAAGTATCTTTAATCTAGAAAAATAATGTATGGATAAACAATTACAGTAAATCGAATCGTGTGTAGATCGCTATTGTTTTCAACTGATGCCATGTATAAACTTTGTTTGTAAACATGAGCTTACTATTTTCTTAATTTGAGCAACTTTTCTATTGTAAATGTTTAACTTTTAAAGTTAGGAATCCTATTCTGTTATCACATTGAATTATCACATGTGTAAATTGGAACTGACACTGCGAACTTTGAATGTGCGTGTGCATTTCAAGAAATATAGAAAATTATTTCTGAATGTGTTTCGTATGAATAAAAAATTGATTTTGTGCGTGTCTTTTTTTTAATAAAAATATTTGTCTCATTCCTTTGGACGATATTGTAAAAATCGTATTTTACATTCTAAATATGTCACGTTCAATTATACTTTGTATTTCGGGTAATATCACCTACAGGGTTCAGTAAAATTCTATAGCAGACCAAGAAAACGGATTCATGGAATAATTAAAGTATCAGACGCCAAAATTAGCAGTATTTTGTTTAGGTTCTATGGCGTCTGGGTTCAAATACCATTAAAGTCAATGTGGCCTCTAATCTTCTTAGGACCGATAAAAAGTACCTGTTTCGTAGGTTGGATTAACGGAATTTTAAGAACATCAAACGAAAATTCCTTATCGTATTTCTTCAAGTCGGTTTCATTCTGAATTCTTGTGTGGTAAACTTAATCCGTCATGCGGTTTAAGACCACCACCTACTCATTCTGGGCCTTTTACGAAGTTCAAACTGTTGCAAGCATTCGGGTCAGGTATTCAGTTCCTCTTTCCTCCTACCAGTCACAGAAGCCCTGAAAAATAAATGGTCATGGGCGCTCCCCTTAATTTATGCTACAGAGCAATTTAACATTGTAGTTTTTAACGGTAAAAATCTTATAGAATATCCTATTGCTCTTAATGAGTTAAAACGAACCTACACACAATATTCATATTTATATTTTGGTGAAGATTGTAACGTAAGAACACCATATTTTCTGATCTCTATGTTTTAAACTTTGGAAATTGCGATTCTAATTACGAAATGAAATTCATGGTGAGGCTTTATGAATATGGTTCGAGTGTATCATTTGAATAAAGGTTTAAATATAAACTTTGATGATCAATGAGACGAAAATATTTAATTTAGGAGCAATTTTTTCTATACTTGTTATCGCCAAAGTTTAAAGCATAGATTTCGAGATAACTTTCTAAAACAAAACAAAAAAAAAATCATTTTAAAATCACATGAAAATAAGAATTAAAAAATACATATAGAGAGATTGCTTATTGCACAACTCAGGACTTTTTATTTGTTTCTTTGCAACATTGCTATTATGTCTAAAAAAATTTGTATAATCTTTTTTTCTTTATATCGCTGGTTTCGCAACACTGGCGCTAATCTAGCAGAATTGCCAATGTAATTTGAACATCTAATTTGCATTCTATAACTGCTAAACATCCTTTGCTAATGATCAGAGCGTAAGATTACATAACTATATATTTTATGAAGAAAAATTCTTCTTATTGTATTTTACACGGTTTTGTGTCTATATGAATGATATGAATGTACGCACACACTCACACATACCTGCAAGCACACACTCATCACACACATGTATACTTGCAGATATCTGCATAAATATATATATACATATATGCATACATACATGCATATATATATATATATATATATATATATATATATATATATATATATATATATATATATATAAATATGCGTACATTCATATCATTCATATAGACACAAAACCATGTAAAATACATAAGAAGAATTTTTCTTCATAAAATATATAGTTATGTAATCTTACACTCTGATCATTACAAAGGATGCTTAGCAGTTATAGAATGCATATATATATATGTGTGTGTGTATGTATATATATATATATTATATATATATATATAATATATATATATATATGTAACTACGGCAGTATTTGCATAATATTAAGGTCGCAATTTACTCATACGCAGCATATTTCAGAGCTTGTCCCAGATAGTTCTTAACCAAATTCAAAGGTGTTAAAAGTTTTGAAGTGGTCTGGTCCCTAGCTACATTTTGGCCTAAAAAATTGTGATTTGATCCAGTAGAAAAAAGTTTATATCAAAATTGGTAGCAACCTTATAGGAGAGTATATAACGGCCACCAATCAAGTTTATATCTAAATAACTTTCGGTAAATATATTTACCTTAGCTTCAACGTAGAAGAAAGCGTGAAGAATTTCATAGTTTTGTTACCATGCAGCAAAAGTTTGTATCAAAAACGTTGTAAGGTAAAATATCGTGAAAGGAAATATAAGGCAAACATTTGGATTTAAGTATAATTAAATTTTTATTTTAAAAACAAACTATATTTTAATTAATCTTATATGATAGAGCTCAATTCGAGGAATTTCATGGTATCAATCTTATGCAATGAAGACTTAAAAGAAAAAAGTTATGAGTGTTTATTTCTCAAATTTGAGGGTGATAATATAGTTCTATACTTTTTTTATGAATATAGCTTTATAATGGGACTTTTCGTATATGTCATCTGCGTCATTGAGATAAGGAAAAAAAAATTGGCATATTTGATACCTTATTAATTAGCATAATACCAGGAAAAACCATGGATTACATGAAAAATGCCGGCAAGAGGAATATTATTCTCAAGATGATAAATCTGAAGAATTACAGGGCAAGTTTTTACACTTGGAAAAGTTCAGCACAGCTTATTACATCTGATAAAGTACAGACCAAAAAAGTATTTTACTTAAAATATTGCAGCTAAGGATAAAATTTGAATATTAAATTTTAATTTAGAAAATAACATTATAATTAAAAAACAAGTACCGTCATTTTGTTAAAATATCGACCCACTAGAATACTTGAAAAACGTACTAATATAGCTAACGGTTTCCTCGCCGTCGATTTTCCCTTTCATCCTTTCGGGGTCGATAAATTAAGTACCATTTGCGTGCTATGGTCGATCTAATCGACTGGCTCCCTCCCCCAAAATTGCGGGCCTTGTGCCTAGAGCAGGAAAGAATATAGCTAAAGTTTTATGCAAAGTAAAGTAGTATATATGGAAGGCAAATTCATTATGTACAAAATGGGTATTGGGTCAAGACTAAAATTTGAAGACTTGGCAATAATTTAGACAATAGCTCAAGCAAATTTTACTGTGAATTTGTTGTTTTGGGTAGATTTTACTGTAATATATAACTAATTTTTGTAGTATTCTATTTATTGTACTAACTAATTATGTACTACTATTATTTTTATAACATATTTTCAAATTTCTAATTATTAATTAATTTTTTTTATTATTATTTTTTTTTTGAAAGGGAAAACATTTTGAGTTATTTTTTATTTTTAATAGATGTAACAAGCAATAAAAAATAGAAGTAATAACTTGTAATAGAATATTTAGTTTTAATAAATGCTAATAATTTCTGAATCTAAATATTTTATTTGAAATTTTATCCTTAGTTGCAATATTTTAATCAAAAATTTTCTTGTTCTATATTTCGCCAGTTATACTAAAATTTTCCAAGTGAAATAACTGTTTCTGTTATTTTCCATTCTTACGTTGCACTTCCACTAAATATATCTACTTCCATTCATTTAAGCTTTATCCTAATTCACCTGTATCACTCTATTATTAGTTTTCTGCTAATTTCTTTCTTTCTCCTCCATCTCTTTCTATAAACTACCTTTGACGTTATATATACTAACAGTTTAAAAAAAAAAAACTAGATATGGTTCCCTTCATCATATATGCAGTCATTACAGTCTGGTAAAATGTCATATTGATGTGTTTGGTTTCTTTCGTTCCCTGATGAGAAGATTGCATTGTTTACAACATTTTATTCCTTCGGGAATAATGCCAATGTTGTCTTCGAAACATATGTCGGAAGTAAAATAATTTGAATAACACCTGCGTTTATCCCCATTTATTTATTTATCTATATTATACAAAACCTTTCACCTAAACTTGGAGTTTGTACTTTTATAAATAGGCAGCTACATCCTTGTTACTTGTGCGAATTTTTGCTACCCTGGTAACTATTCATTTATCTTTTCTGTGTTATTTGTAAACACTGGAAAAAGAACCCACATACATTTATATATATGTATATATATGGGTGCAGAAGTGGCTGTATGGTAAGTAGCATGCTAACCATCCACTGCGTGGTACCTTGGGCAAGTGTCTTCTACTATAGCCTCGAGGCAACCAATAGCTTGTGGATAGATTTGGTGGACGGAAACTGAAATAAGCCTGTCGCATATATATATGTTTGTGTGTCTGTATTTGTCCCCCACCATCACTTCACAACCGATGTTGGCGTGTTTACATCCCCGTAACTTAGAGGTTCGGCAAAAGGGACCGTTAGAATAAATACAAGGCTTACAACAAATAAGTCGTGGGGTCAATTTGTTCGACTGAAGTCAGTGATCAAGCATGGCTGCAGTCAAATGACTGAAGCAAATAAACGAATAAAGGAAAATAAATATATATATATACACACACACACTTTCATACATCTGTCTGTGCAGCTAGCATTCTACCAAACCTATTAGTTTGATAGAAGGAAACCGCATAAATAGAAATCAATACATGATTTTATGTGCATGTGTGTGTGCGTGTGTGTATATATATATATATGTATATATAGAGAGAGGGAGAGAGACTCGGAAACACACACATATATATGTATATATGTACGTATATATGCAAGCGTGCATGTATGTATCAATGTACTTATACCCGTATGTATGTATGTATGTATGTATGTACGTATGTATACGTATGCAGCCAAATACTAATGTCGATTATGGACGCTTTAGTCAATTATAATCTGCCTCCCTGTAAGAGCAGCTTGCTCCGTCGTAAGAAATTAATGGACTTACACGAAGAAAACAGCCTACGCACACAGCTTTGAACATAGATATATGGTATATTTTGACAATCATATGCAATGCCAATTAATGTGGCGCCCGGCTTGACAGAAACAGCAGCGAATCTTCTTAAAATCAAACCTGACTGACTTAGAGTATAAACGTCTTTGACTCTCTGCTGTGTGTGCGAAAATAATATTGTCTAATATATGAACAAAAATCTAGGCTTCATAACTTGTACTTTTATAAGACAAGACGCCAAATGGTCTTCAAAGAATTCTGAAGCATTCTGAAGGTGGGCAATGTAGCTTTAGTATATCAAAAACAGTTTTTATTCCTTTTACTTTACTTCCTTACTCTCTCTCTCTATAACACAACTCTCTGAATTTTCCATCTTTTACAGCATCTTCAGCTCACACACAAGCGCGTGCGAGTAAGCATAGAGATGCGCAAGTAACCATAGAAATGCAAAACATAGTACTCGAATATCGAAGGGGGATTAATATGGTTTTATTAAAGCTGCAAAATTCTTCACGAACTGTTCGTGAAAGCTTTGGCAGTTTAATAGAAGTGTGTCTGCGTGTATATAATTATATATAATATATATATATATATATATATATATATATGGTCAGTTGTTCATATGTCTACAAAAGAAGCACACCCTAAAACATTAGTGCAGTAATATATTTTTAGGAATTTAACTGTTACACACACACATATATATATTACATATACATATCTTTACATATATGTATACATATATGTATATATATATATATATGTATGTATATATATATATATATATATATATATATATATATATGTATATATAATATATATATATGTATATATATATATATATATATGTATATGTATGTATATATATATATATGTATATATATATATATATATATATATATATATATATATATATGTATATATATTATATATATACAGGGTGAGGAAGCAAAATTTACAATGAATGTTAAGTTGCTTTTTCTCAGGAGGCACTAAGTCAATTGTTTTGAAACCTAGCATATACTGATGTCATACTCATACCTAACACTATTATCCTTACCTTTTCAGAAACTTTTGCCCATATGAGTAATCAGGAAAGCAAACGTCAAAGAGTGTGTGATTTGCTGAATGCACTCGTCACACCAAAGGAAATTTCAAGGATAGTTGGAGTGTCCATAAAGACTGTTTATAATGTAAAAAATAGAATGACTATGAGCAAAACTATTACGAGGAAGTCTGGAAGTGGAGAAATCAACAAAAAACGTACCGAAGCTTTTATTAAAGCTCTCAAATCCAAAATCCTAAAGGATCCAACCAAATCCATGAGAAAAATGGCAATTGAACTTGAGGTAGACAAGAAGACCATTAGAAATGCAGTAAAATATGATTTGAGGTTAAAATCTTACACAAGAACACCAAAACATTTGTTGACAACAGCTATGAAGGTAAAGAGATTGGAGAGGTGCAAGAAAATTATTACATGGTTCAAGAAAAAGTCCTCCATTGTAACAAACTTTTCAGATGAAAAGATCTTCACTGTCGATGCTGTTCTGAACCGCAGAAATGACAGATTTATTTCAAAATCAACAGCTGAGGTTAAGGGGACATTCAAAACAAAACATCCTGCACAAGTTATGGCTTTTGGTGTTGTGGCTTCCGATTGAAAGAAAATGCATATAAAATTCTACAAAGCTGATGAAAAGATCAATGTTAATAGTTACTACAAGACTCTGAGATACCAGGTATTGCCATGGCTTAAAGCAAACTACCCAGATGGTAATTATATATGGACACAGGATGGTGCTCCAGCCCACACAGCCAGAAAAATACAAGATTTCCCCAAATCCAACTTTAGCGATTTTTGGGAATCATGTTTATGGCCGCCTTCTAGCCCAGATCTAAACCCTCTGGATTATGCTATTTGGGGCATTTTAGAACATGCTACCAACAGAACATCACAGAGCAATGTCGACTCTCTTAAATATACTATTACAGAAGAATGGAAGAAGTTGTCTCCCGAATATTTGAGGAACACTTGTACAAGTTTCAGGAAGCGTGTGAAGGCAGTTATTGAGAAAGAAGGAGGACACATAGAATAAAAGCATTTTCTATTATGTAAATTTTCTTGTGGCAAATAAATTCTCATAACTTTCAATAAAATAATTGGTCATACACTGTCTTTCAATCCCTGCCTCAAAATATTGTAAATTTTGCTTCCTCACCCTGTATATATACATATATATATTATATATATATATATATATATATATATCTATATATATATATATATATATATGTATATATATATGTATGTATGTATGCATGTATATATATATATATATATATCATGGAAAAATTATACAAAATGTATAAATAGATGATGAGTAAAGCACCGGCACAGTTTCGATTACGTGTTGTTATCTGTAGAGTTATGGCTAGAACTTCGTAGTAGTGCTTGGGGTAACAGTATTAATAAAATATGTGAAAATAGAAAGAGAGAGAAAATGGTGAGGTATTCATATGTATATATATATATATATATTATATATTCACTATTTATCTATTTCATATTTCATTCCTTATATTTTACGAAACTCGGGATTAATTTCGGTTCACAGCGAAGTTAATAAAACATTTAGAATACATTAGAAGCAGATAAAGGCCTCATAAGTATGCAAGAACTTATATCAAATGGACACTGTATACAAAACTCATTATCACTGTTAAATAAGTATGTCTTCCTTACTCTGTATCACCATCGAACCTCAGAATTACCGTGAATTATATTTAAAATTTAACAAGTGATATTAACAAGTGATAATTGACCCTGTTATGGCTATGTAGAATTGTGATATACTAGCGGGACCCTTGTATATTTCACGGAATTAATGGTAAAGCTAATGGATTATCTCTGAAAACTTTATCCCAAAAACCTGAAAGTGTATCCTGTGTTGTGTCTGTATAGAATGATAGTCGCTCATCTGCTACTCATAGAAAAATGACAGAAACTAGAATACGATGAGTATTTTATGCACTTTATATAAATATATATACGTATATATATATATATATATATATATATATATATATATATATATAGATATAGATATATATATATAGATATACACTTTATGCACAAATTATGCACAATTTATAAACTTCATACACGGCACTCATATATTAAATATTCAATCTTATTTGTCCATTTTTCCCATAAGCAAACCAAAAAAATATTCCGTACATATTATACAACCTTTAGTTAAATTGTATATATTTATCACGTAAACAAGCGCAAATATTTCACGGATTTACACTTATGCGCATGCGTTAAGTGACAGGCAAGATAAAAAAAACTTAGTGCAATGAAACAATGCATTTTTTACTATTCAATCCCCATCGCCACATCATCTCTCTCCACCTCACTCTCTCCTCTCTCGCTCCCCCTCTCTCACCCCTCTTTTCTCTCCCTCCACTCTCCTCTTTCTCTCCCAATGAAAACCTGGTATAAGTCCATATCCTGATCTATGCACTTCCCTTCCATCTGTCTAGTTGAAAATATATCCATAGTACTCCTACTAAACCCAGAGAGAGAGAGGAGAGTGTGCGTGTATGCGTTTGTGTCTCTCTGTGTGTATGTCTGTGTTTGTGTACGCATTAGTATGAAAGCGTCTGGATATGCCTGAGTTTGCCACATCATGCCTTCTCACGCCACATCATTTTATTTTCTCTCTTAACACTGATTTACTTGTTTCATTATTTTAGCACAAGGCCAACAATTTCTAGTGAGCGCTCAACTGATACTTGTTTTATCGATACCGAAAAGATGAAAGGTGAATTTGACCTCGGAGAGATTTGAACTCAGAAAGTGAAGACGGAGGAAATGCCTTAAGCATTTTATCCGGCATCCCGACGAGTTTGCATGCTCGCCGCCTTAAATCATAACACTAATTTATTATCTCGCTCAATGAAGCGGTAAGATGGTAGACTCTTTACGGCACCGGACAGAATACTGAGTGACATTTATTTCGACTCATTACCTTCTGAATTCAAATCACTCTGAGATCAGCTTTGCCGTTCATTTTTTTTTTTTCAGAGTCGATGAAATAAATTCTAGTAAAATACTTGGGTTGATGAAATCGAATAACCCCGTCTCCCAAAACTTCAGGCCTTGTGACTATGGTCAAAAGGATTATCTAACCTTCTGTTATTCTCTGTTTTCTGAAGCATGCTTTCCTGTGCATGACTCCACTACACAAGAGCATGCAACAAACAGCAGATGTTGAAAAAACGTACCAGTCGGCTTAGGAAACGCAGATAACCTACATGAAGATTAAAATTACCACTTACGTTTTCCGCATTCGCCATTACGATACATATGTGTGTTTGTACGAGCATATATGTGTGTTTGTAGATGCATACATAAATATATATATATGTATATATATATATATATAATATGTGTGTGTGTATGTGTGTGTGTGTGTGTGTGTGTGTGTGTATGTATACACACACACATACTATACATGCACATACACCCTTGTATGTGTGTATGTTATGCCCAGTTCATTTATATAACAGCAGGCCTGCACGCGAGAGAAATGTCTAACACGTAAATATATTCCTATTCTGCTTCTGATACCAGAGAAAAAGTTGGGAAATTGACCAATCCTTGATGGAGCAGTACCCGATTTCTTTCCCTCATCCTTTTTTAAAATGTACTCTCCTCGTAGATAACGCCGTGAAAAATTAAAATATCACCCTGCCAGATAATTTTGCATATTTGATGTTTAGACAACACATCATTTATTATACTTTACATATTTTATACACAGTACGGCGCGTGGCTCAGTGGTTAGAACGTCGAGCTTACGATCGTGAGGTTGTGAGCTCGAATCCCGGACCGGGCTGCGTGTTGTGTTCTTGAGCAAGACACTTTATTTCACGTTGCTCCAGTTCACTCAGCTGTAGAAATGAATTGCGACGTCACAGGTGCCAAGCTGTATCGGCCCTTGCCTTTCCCTTGGACAACATCGGTGACGTGGAGAGGGGAGGCCGGTATGCATGGGCGACTGCTGGTCTTCCATAAAACAACCTTGCCCAGACTTGTGCCTCTAGGTGCAAACTCTGTAGGTGCAAACCCATGGTCAGTGTCTGACCGAAGGGGGTCACCAACACAGTGTGAACCAAAAAGAAGGAAATAAATTTAAATATTAGAAAGGTTAGTTGTTAGTCGAAATTACAAGCACATACTTAAGCTAAAGAAATCGTGCACTCCTCCGTTGAAAATCCGTCACTGAACAGTAGAACTGTACGTCAGGAAACAACCCAAATATTTATTCACACGCATTGAAAGAAAAGATGATGCCTGTTTAATTCTTGCGAAAGTTTTGTGCAATAAATATTTACCAAAAACGCCAAAGTTTTTGTAAGATGTTTGTTAAAAGAATAAATCGCTTATGTTTATGATGTTTACATCATCGACCAACGTTATTTGAGGCTGTTTAGGGCTTAGTGTTTCAGTCCTGTCATCTATGTTTAGATCATGAGTGATTTTTCTGTCCTTGGAAGTTAATCTCATTAAGGATACTACAATTTGTATCTTGTAAGTTTTCGTAATGGAATTAGAGACAAGTCTGTGATAGGCGTTGTTATTTACATCAAACAAGTTCTTCGTTTATTCAGATTAATTTAAAATATTTTCCAATATTTTTACTTTACATTTTTCTTCATGTAACTTAGTAGTTAAATATATATACAACATATTATTTTTATCAAAAACTAAGTCACAGTTTTCTTTTAGTGTATATATACTTAACTTAATTTATCAAAACATAATTCTGTCCGTATGTACAGGGATTTAAAGTAGCTAAATTTGTCATACGGCTTCATTATCTGTCGTACTTTATCAATTGTTAGAGTATTTTTCTACATATTTATATCATTGATATTATCAAACTCTACCGCTAATATTTTATATAGATTTAATTCATTTATTACAGTCTGGTTCATTATGCCGTCTCCTAATTTATACTGTCATATTTTGTCTTATTTTTCAAAGTTAATCAACAATGTACTCGTATACTTTAATCTTTTACTTTTCCTATCTTATTTTCATTCATTTCAAATCCACTTATTTCACAGTATTGTATGTTTCACCTATTTTATATATATAATCTTTATATTTACGATGCATTTACCCATTCAAAATCTACACCGATGTTCCTTACTTCATCGTTGCCGATCATTCTTATTGCTCTTTCCACTTTAGTCACCCCCGGCAAAACCAGTGCTTTGTGAGAGTATATGACAGACAGAAACTGTGTGGTAAACGTTCATCTGTATGTATATATGAGTGTGTGGGTGTGTGGGTGGGTGGGTGTATGTATGCGTATGCGTGTCTGCATGTGTGTAAATATGTGTGCGTATGTGTTTAGCTCTCTCTCTCTCTCTCTCTCTATATATATATATATATATATATATATATATATATATATATATATCTTTCTCTCTCCCTCTCTCCATTTATATAATATATATATATATATATATATATTAACAGAATGATATAAAAATCCAAGGTTGTGAAAGATTTCAGAACATTTATAAATAGGTCTTACAGCTGTTTCCGGGATATTTTATAGATCCCTTGATTGGAGACGGTGTGAGAAAATGGTTAAGCAATAGTTATATATATATGTATATATTTTGTGAAATAGAAAGATGAATAATCTTGTTGCATATATATATATGTATGTATGTATGTATGTATGTATGTATGCATGTATGTACTAGCTGAGGTACTAGGTATTAAATTACCTTTAATAAGATAGCTGTTTATACCTATGAAACATTTTTCCAAAATTTTTAATCTATATTAATGGGTAGGAGCAATGTGTCGAAAAATTGAGCAGCGTCTGGTAGCGAACCTGTGTCGTCGTCATTTTTGTGCATGTGTGTAAAATGGCAAAGTTTTACGCTTTGGGGCAGATTTCGTCAAATTGATGTCAAAACGGCTAGCATACAAAATGTCTAAATTTTGCTTGAGAAATAAAATCCGCTTACCTAATCAAAACCTAAAACGCTGTCGAATTAAAACAATGAATAGAAATAATAAGCTTAAGCAAATCAAAACAATTCGCATTGAAATGCAAAATTAGCAAATGGTAAATAGATTACCGTTAATAAGCTGTCTGGTTATACCCATGAAACATTTTTCGTTAAATTTCGGCATTTTCCGTCAAGTTGATGTCACAGTGGCTAGTACGAAAAATGTCGAATTTTACGATTTTTGAAAAATTGATGCTGATATAAAATTAATGTTTTTAAAATTTCAAGTGCATAAGTGACCGCATGGGCATAAGCCAAGTTTCATCAAGGTCTGTAGGATAGTCTCGGAGGAGTTAAAGTAAATTCATAAACACACAAACTTGCCATTTATTATTATTATCATTTTTATTATTATTATTATTAATAATTATTATTATTATTATTATTATTATTATATATATATATATATATATTATATATATATATATATATAAACTTAGATAAACTTAGATATGTTTCGACCAAAGATTGGTCCAGGCTATGTCTAACTTAATAAGCACCACCTGATAGGATATCTAAATTTGTTTAAGTCAATTTTGTTCAAGTTTTTGTTTTGCGGTCCATTCAAGTAGTGAGTTTTGTTGGGTGAGTTGTATCCAATTATGGGGGGCTTATCTGGTATTCTTGGAGGAATCTATCCAGACTCCGTTTAAAGTTGATAGGATCCTTTTCCTCTTTGATCTCTTCGGGACGATATTAAATAGGAAATTATGTTGCGTGTACATATATGCTGTGATCCTGAATTGGGCAGGGGATGTATATATATATTATATATATATATATATATATATATATATAATATATCATGCTGCACCTTCGTTACACAAGAAAAGCCATTGCCAAAAAGACTTACTGAAATGCTTTATTATTGATGCCATGCGATGCCCTAATATGACTTTTAAGCATAGCCAAATTTTTGCACATATATTTTTTGTTGTGGCTGATTCTTGAAAGTAAGTCGTGTTGCAGCGTGTATATTACTTATGAGGTTTTTATAGTAATGGGTGTTGTGTGACATGTTGATGTTTGTTGTTCTGATGTCGGTACTAAGCGCTCAATATAGAAGTCACTGCCAGGCAGTCACCTCTATATTGTGTTGCATATAACTGGTCACTAGTTTTATGTCTTGTTTTTCTACGATATACTTTTGTTTTGCCTTCTATGGTGGTTTAAGCCTTTTCATTTGTTGTGTATGTTCTAGAAGTATTGCTTTAGACGTTGTTCTGTGCTTTGACGAATTTAGCTATTTCATGTGTATAACAGGTTGCATTTTTGAGTTGCCTCGTAGGATACATCTTTTAGATGTAGCAATAATGATTTTATTAAGTATATGCCAAATATATATACAGCAACACCATTAAAGTCGAATTCTGAAAACCTAGGCTCTGCCTTTTACTACCTTTCGTTTCAGACAATTTTTTAATAATCTAAAAGTGTTCTTGCTTCCTTCATTAATGCACGCATGCGTAGTGAATGAAATATGCTTCCGAATAAAGTTACGCAATTTTTAGTCAAGTTTATTTAGCAGATAGGAGTGTTAAGCAGAATGTTTTGTCTTAGGAAGAGTTGTAGTTGGCTCGTTAAGGTATCTGTTTGCTTCTAGTATTGTAATTATATGTGTAGAGGAACTGAGACAAACTCTAAAGAAATATGCTAAAATATAGACAATTAAATAATTCTAGAAAAATCGATAATCAATCAAAAAATCCCTTGCTTTAATTACTTTCCTCGGTCTTTTGACAAATTGGATCTTAAAACAGAACATTCCAGATTTCATTAAATGCATTGACTAGATTATGTTTATTTAGTAATTTCACTTTGGTAATTAGCTATTTAAAGTTTACGACAAATGTCTTGAATGAAATTTAAGCCCGACACATTTGGAAGCCATATTAACATAATATTGATTTCCTCAAAATAACTCCGTAATTTCTGAGACGAATAATATAATGCATTATTTGGTTGAAGTATCATATTATGCTTCGCTAATTTACCAGATAATTCAATCAACAAATCATATGTTGTTCAAATTTTACAGATCAATCGAAGTTTATTAGTAACTTTGCACATAGCTCGAGTATTCTGTGTTAAGGTCCAAATTTTCCAACCTAGCAAGCTATGCAATTGTGGCCAGTCAGAATAAATTTTATCTCTCTAATCATGAATGATTTGGAGTTTATGATTCAGTATTTATTGTAGACTGTTCTTATGTGCTTTCTTATAAGATACACTTTATAAAATGTTGCACGTGACATAGCATCGTGAGTGAGGAAATATTTTCAGGACATGGAAGAGACACCATTAACTGAAAATTGATTATTTAACTTAAACTCCGTTGGCTATCTTTGCATCACGTTTCTGATGAGGAGCGTGATGCGATGTTTGAAACAATCTGTGAATTGTCGTTGTATACATTTTCATTCGTTATTTTTAACTATTACAAAATATTATTGAAGCTGTTGTTTTCGCATAGAGCTAGTTCAATTTTGATTGAAAAAATATTGGGTTGTCCGGAAAGTTCATGCCGATTTATGGTAGATTACATTTCGACTTATTTTAGAACATGGTTGAGTCCATAAAATAGGATTTGACTACACCTCCATTTAGAGCACAGTTTAAGCTATCTTTTCGTGGAAGAATGTTTATGTTCCTATAACCTGTGTTAATTCTATAACCGTTTAAAATAGAATATAAGAAAGTTCATTTTCAGCACTTGATGCTTTGGGAACCAGACAAACATTGCTGCAGCTCGGCTGGGATGTGTTACCCCACCCTCCATATTCACCAGATATTGCTCCTTCGGATTTCCACTTATTCAGGACTCTGCAGAATAGTCTTAATGGTAAAAATTTCAATTCCTTGGATGATGTAAAAAGATACCTTGATGAATTCTTTGTCATGAAACCACTTCAATTCTGGGAAGAGGGTATTTTCAAGTTAAAGGAAAGATAGAGACGGAATGTGCAACAAAATGGTTCATATTTGGTTGATTAAAAATGTAATGGCAAGTATTTATTGACCTTTTTCTTTCCTTTAAAAATCGGCACGAACTTTCCGGACAACCCAATATATACTCAAAGACATTTTAGTAGCAGTGATTAGTTATTTTTTCTTTTATTTAAGGCATATCTACGTGGTTATGAATTCGCTTTACAATCAAATCTTTTGGGTTCAATCCCACTACATGTTACCTTAGGCTACTATGATTTACTATAGCCGACCAATGTTTCGTGAGTAAATTTTATGGACGGAAATTATGAAAGCCCGTGATGTGTGTATATGTATATGTGAGTGCGTGAGTTTCTGCCTATTTGTGTGTGTGTGTCAGGTGGTGTTTATGCATGTGTATCTCATCGTTTACCTTTGATCCCCATAGCCATTTGAAAACCGGAGCTGGTTATTTTTACGTCCTCGTAATTCTCAGGTTCCGCAAAAGTGCCGATCGAGTAAGTACCATATTTAAAAAGTAATCACTGAGGTCATTTTGTTCGATTAAACGTTTCAAGATGGTACCCCAGCGTGGCTCCAGTCCAATAAGTGAACACAAAACCCCAAAAAAAATAATAATGAAAAGGTGTGTAAGAGGTATGTAGGACTATACTGTCTGGTGTTATTAAACAGATCAGGTGAGATCCATTAAAATAGATACGTATTATTACATTTACACAGATTAATATTACTACATATATAGCACACTTAATGTGTAGACATGTTTTCCGCAAGTTCTTATGCGTAACATTTATAAACGAACATATAATATATATATATATATATATAGTTCAAATTTACAGAAAGTATGACGAAGACAGATGAAGGAACTACAAGTATGTGTATTCGTTTAGCGCTCAGGAAGAATGACAGAGTCTTTGAAGTCTAGAGCCTGCGCTCTTCGACAAAGAGAAACCGGAGAGAGAAAACGGAGAGAAAACGTATCTATGTATATATGTATGTATGTATGTATGTATGTATGTATGTATGTACGCATGCATGCATGTATGTATGTATGTATGTATGTATGTATGTATGAATGAATGTATGTATGTATGTATGTATGTATGTATGTATGTATGAATGTATGTATGTATGTATGTATGTATGTACGCATGCATGCATGTATGTATGTATGTATGTATGTATATATGTATGCATGAATGTATGTATGTATGTATGTATGTATGTATGTATGTATGTAGTACATCTGAGCGTTAACATTAATCCAATGTGTATGTATATAGAAGTTTTATTTTAAATATGAGATACATAACGATTGAAATTTTTGGTGAATTCAGTTTGCAGAGTAATTTTATATCAAAAGAGAAGAATGGAAAAAATGTCGTATACTTTTGGTACGCCAAATATTTATAAGCTTATGTTTGCATAATTACAGGCTTGTAAATGTTTGTATATCTATAAAATCACATAAATAAACCGATACAGAAAATATGGAAGACATTTGCTTATGAAATAAGATATTGTGGCTATTAGTTTATATTTCAGTTAATATTTCTGATTTGTTTATGCACTAAAATTACTTTTACTAAAATAATTATAGAAAACAATTTTATGGCGGTGTTTTTCGATTTTCCGTAATTTTCATTACAATTCATATGATTCTGTTTTTCTTCTTCGTTTTTTTTTTTTCTTGTGCTTTTGAGTATTAATTCTTTGCTTCAAGGTGGTGAGCTGACAGAATCGTTAGACTGCCGGCCGGACAAAATGCTTAGCGGCATTTCTTCCGATTTTACGTTCTCAGTGCAAAAGCCCCCGAGGTTAATTTTACACTTCTCCCTTTCAGGGTCGATGAAATCCACTTGCCCTATTCCCCGAAATTCATGGCACTCTGCCAAAATTTGGATCGAATGTTAGTCTCATACTTATTAAGCAATCTGTTTTTATGGGCATAATATCCAAATAATATAAGCATTCGGAATTAATTCTTTTCAGAATAAAGTGTGAATTGTAATAATAATTCAATAGCATCACTATATGTCTCTCTCTCTATCTCTCTTTCTCTCTAATTATCTTTCCAACACACACACACACATACACACATCATAGCATACATATTTATACATCCAATCACATACATGCAAAAATATGTGTATAAATACATACATATATATATATATATATATATATATATATATATATATATATATATATATATTATATATATATATATATATACATATATAGATATACATACATACAGGCTCACCTACATGCAAATTCTTGTGTGTGTATTTAAGTGTGTGTCAATGCCTGTGAAGGTATGTATATATTTTCATATGATAATAATCGATATATATACATTTATATTTTCTTATATTTATACATACATACATTCATACATACATATATTTATAAGAAAAAACGACGAAGTTATGAATGATTATCTGATTATCTTATGAACTTTATTATCTTAAAGCAATGATGAGTCCGCGGCATTTTATGGCAGAAACAGCTTTGAGGTAATGAGGTTTTTAAGATAATGGTTTATTCTTTTGCCATTTTATATTTTTTTTACTGGTCTGTAGTCAACAGACGCAACGCTTCCTTCTGGAGTATACTCAATTCTACACCAATTTAGTATTCTTCCAATGCCTCGGTGATATGTATGTATGTGTGTGTGTCGGTTAGTTGTTGTTTCACCGTTGTCAAAATTGGTAGGAGTTGACTACACGAGACATACAGAAAGATTTAACATAAGATGCGCAGAATAGATGCTTGGTGATAGGCGATGAGTGAAATAATGCTACATACATAGTGAGAGAGAAAAAGGATCATAGAGATGGCAGAAGATGGGGGGACGGGGAGTAGGTAGAGAAGGAGCAAGAGGGGTGGAGTTGCAGGAGAAGCAGAAAAAGAGGAGGGAGGAGGGTGAGCAAGAGGGGAAGGCGGAGGATATGATAGTGTAGCTATGGCGGATAAATACATAGATGCACATATGAAACGAAAAATGATTTAATGTAAAAGACCACCAATTTATAAATTTAAATATCAAATATATGCATCAAATGTATATAACTTCGTTTATATATCATTGGAGAAAATTAATTAATTTTCACTTTGTTGATTCTGTTTTATGGAAGTTCACACACACACTCACCCGCCATTTCTCGCGATAAAGGTATGCCTACCTACCAACCAACTGTCTATCTATCTGCCTATCTATCTATCTATCTATCTATCTATCTATCTACCTATCTATCTATCTATCTACCTTTCTTTCTTTCTTTCTTTCTATATGTATATATACACACACACACACATATATATGCTCTCTCTCCCCGAACCCGCCCTGTAGTCTCCCGCCTCCCTTTTCCCCTCACTTACCACCCCACGACCCTACCTCTCCAACGCACCATTCTTCGAGCTTTCCGTCATCTCCAATCTGACCCGTCCACTTCACACCTCTTCCCTAACCAACCCCTCCCCTCTTTCAAACGAGCCCCCAACCTTCGAGACCTTTTGGTCCATAGCTCCTTCCCTGACCCTACCTCCCAACCCGGCTCGTTCCCCTGCTCCCGCCCACGTTGCCGCACTTGCCCTTACCTCTCCAACACCACCCTCCTCACTAGCACCCATCATCGACCCTATCCCATCATCCACTCCTTCACCTGCACCTCCAGCAATATTATCTATTGCGTCTCTTGCTCTCTCTGCCATTCCTTGTACATCGGAGAAACGGGACGCCGCTTGGCTGACCGGTTCGCGGAACACCTTCGTGACATCCACCTTGCGAACGACACACCGGTCTCACGCCATTTCCGCTCCACCGGTCACTCCTTGCAACACCTATCTGTGTTCGGTTTGTCCTCACACAGAGGCCATCCGGATTCCCGTTTGCGCCGTGAACAGGAATTAATCTTCTCTCTTCGCTCTTATACGCCATTTAGTCTCAACTCTCCCCCCCTCCTCATCTAACCCCCTCTCCCCTCCTCACCTACCTTCCCCCCCCCCGACACCTACTTCTTCAGTCCTTCATCCTTTCACCCCTACTCCCCTTCCCTTATTCCCTCTTTCTCCCTCCCTCCTTCCCTCTTCCCCTTCCCTCTGCTCCCTCACTCCCCTTCTCTCTCGCCCTCTCCTTCTTTCCTCCTTCCTCCTCCCCTCCTCCTCCCCTTCCTTCTCCCCTCCTCTCTATCCCCCTCCTCTCCCCCCCTCTTCTCCTCTCTCCACACTACACCACACGACTTTACACATCACATCATATATGATGTGCCATACTAATACATACTAATACATACACCAACCCTATACATACACACGTCCAGACCTCTCATACGCACTTATACTCTCTCATACACACACACACACACCCTTATACATACTAATACATACTAATACATACACCAACCCTATACATACACACGTCCAGACCTATCATACGCACTAATACTCTCTCATACACACACCCTTATGTTGGAGCTGGTCATTCAACCCTATTATCAACCCTATTATCTCCCCTAATTTTGCTCTCGCGTCTCATGTTTGATCTTTGACCTCTGGCCGAAATCAGATCGCCATGTTGATTCGTTAGTTACTGCACGCATTTTTTTCTCTCCTTCTTTCTGTGTTTTTTTTCTCTCTGTGTATCTTTCTGTTGAAGAGCGTAGGCTCGAAACGTTAAAGACTTGTTTTATTTATATTTACTGAGCGCCATACTAATACAATTGTTTGTTTGTTTTCCACCTGCCTTCGTCTTTTGTCTATTTTCATAAGCTTCCCGTTATATATATATATATATATATATTATATATATATATATATATATATATATATATATATATATATATATATATATAATTTAAAAGCTGTCATAGCCGGGAGTGGTAGCAGGGATAAGATCCCACTGCCTACAAAGTGCTCCTACGACGTGCGTCTCAAATAGCCTCTGAAAGTCAAGTCCAACTCCTGGCCTTCCCGCGGCGAAACTGTTCCCACTGACAGGAGAAGGGGCAAAGGCGAGTCACTGGCGCCTTAAAACCAGTTGCTTTGGGTAGTTGGGACTCGATAGGCTTGACTGGCAGCCCAACTAGGAGAGGGAAACTCCGACTTCAAATCTCTGCTGCCTTGCGGCAAGACCCCCTAATGGGGGAAGGCTAAGGGAGTAACCCCTGACAGAAAATCTGGAGCTGGAGTCCCTAAGGCGGCCTGACACAACACGTCGTCATCGGCAACTCCTGCGACGCATCTGGTACCAAGCTGTATCCCGTCGTTCCTTTGGAGCTACCAGCTGTGTGGAGAGGGGGGTCAAACTGCATGGGCAACAGCTGACCCTCATACAAACCTGCTTAGGTCTTGTAGCTCAACAGGAAAAGGTGATTGGTCAGCACAGCCACACCAGGAAGTGCAGATAGACCCACCAACTTTTCCGAGCTATACCATCGTCTCTCGAGACGGACGGATGACGACGATATATATATGTGTGTGTGTGTGTGTGCGTGCGTATGTGTATATATAAACACATATACATATATGTATATATACATGTGCATATAGATATATACATATATGTGTGCGTGTATGTAAGTGTGCAGGTTGTCGAGCGGTAGTATGGAACACAGTCACAAGTATACGCACAGACATACGCAAACACACAATCATATGACAGGTTTCCTTTTGGTATCCATCTACCAAATCCTCTCGCAAGGCGTTGGTCATCCCATGGCCATAGGAGAAGACACTTGCGCAAGGATACACGGAGTGGGACTGAACCTGGAACCATATGGTTGGAAAGCAAACTTTTTATTACATAGTCATACAAGTGGAGAAAATCGAGGAGAGAATGATCCAAATTTCCTTTTTCCCTGACCATTGAAAAAAAAGTAAAAGCAAAATTATAATCAAGTATTTTCTAGAAAAGTTATGAGGAAACAAATTTGGTGGGGCACTAAACTGATTATATACAACACAGACATATTCATATATGCGTTTCCGTGTCTCTGAGTAAGAGTGTGTATGTGGGGCAGGCGAAATCAGTAATATATATATAAAAAATACTTCAATTTTTATAAAGATCCGAGGATTCCACACGAGTGTCACTAATACCTGTAATCATTAAGATTAATGAAATTTACTTAATTATCGTTTTACAGAATATTTTACAAATAATGAAACAGCACACTTGAGAAATTCTGTAGACATTCTAGGATTGTATAATGCTTCTACGCGGTCCTTGTGTTCCACTTAGGCAGCCGACTAAAGGAAGAGAAGGAATGAGTGTAACTATGACGTAACCTTAAGCGCAGACGATATATTGTTATAGCATGAAATATATTTTCAGTGTCGAATTCTGAAGAAGTAGCAAAACATAACGCCCAGTTTACAGTGTATCCATCTTTCAAAATATGTTTTCCTTCTCATTTAAAAGGAATTCCTTTTGTATTAACAATTCGAAATACTAAGCAGTTTATATGTCATCTCTAAACAAGCACATCTTATTTATAATGCTTGGATCATATCAAGTGAAACGAATCTAACTCAAATTTATGTGCAATTCTCTTTTTTAATTGGTTGTAAACTGTCAATCTAACAAGAACGTGACAGTAGGGGGTACACCACCGCTGTATAGCCCGGACACAGGGAAAAATGTGTCAAAGCCATCAGGAGGCGTTCGATGCTTCCTAGGGCTATACAGCGGTGGTGTACCCCCTACTGTCACGTTCTTGTTAGATTGACAGTATACAACCATTCTATCGCCCCACCACCGTACATGTCTCTACGAGAGATTTAGAAATTCAATATTTCTTCTTTTTTAATTGATTAATGGAAATAAATTATAGTAGCAACTAAGTAAGAAAAGCAACGGAAATTGACGTAGTCAAAGAGAACTTGATAAAAGTTGAGTTAAAATTATTGTATACTCTTTTACTGTTTTACTGCCTTCAGTCATTTGACTGCGGCCATGCTGGAGCACCGCCTTTAGTCGAACAAATCGACCCCATGACTTATTCTTTGTGAGCCTAATACTTATTCTATCGGTCTCTTTTGCCGAACCGCTAAGTCACGGGGATGGAAGCACACCAGCATCTGTTCTCAAGCGATGTTGGGGGGACAAACACACACACACATATATACATACATACATATATATATATAAGATATATATATATATATATATATATATGACGGGCTTCTTTCAGTTTC
>NC_043005.1:73394485-73406985 GCF_006345805.1 Octopus sinensis
ATCTTCGTCTCTAGCTGGCTTTAGACACAATATCTGTGTTCTTGGAGTATTTGCAAAGGGAGGCCATCCCTTCCTCGCAAGCCTGAGTGATACGCTCGAACTAGTTTCGGGATTGTTGTCCCTCGTCAACAGGTGGTAACCACCAGGTAGCGATGAAAGTGAAGGCTCCTTTGCAAATATATATAAGTTTTTCTAATGGCGTCTGCCACTGATCTCTTGGGGCTATAAAGCTACAGTAACACCCCCTCCCCAATGTGGTTAGCCATGATAAGATGGCTTCTATACTTTACATTATCGAGCGATTACTGTTTCAATCTCATTCTGAGATTTAATTATGCTTATTGTTTGTTTTTCGACATCAGTGGCAGACGCCATTAGAAAAACTTATATATATTTGCAAAGGAGCCTTCACTTTCATCGCTACCTGGTGTTTTTTTGAATTTTTCCTCGGCGTATACCAATATTTTTCTGTTGCTGCAAATCGTTGTGTGAGTTCGTTTCCGTTTGTCTACTCTGTCGTGTTACAAGTAATATCATTGTTGAACTGTTTTTGACCCAGTAATTTTCGCCCTTCGGGGTAGAAAATTTCTGTGTGCTGTTTTGTGTAAACTCTTAACCTGTATAGGTTATTTTTGGAAAAAAAAAAAATTCTCTTGTCATTTGTGACAAGTTTGTGTTGTCTAATATGGAATTAGACTTAAGTTCAAAAAAAGACTTTCCCGAGATGGGAGAAAGTATAACAACTGAACAAAAGGAAACACAGACAAAACCCAGTTTTTCAGACGCCGTAGGTGGCGAAGTCGAAGAAATGGAGGTATCAATGGAAAGATTATTCAAGTTTAGATCGCTGGTGCAAAAAAGTGGCGAAGAAACACGATTGGTACCGCCCCCCGAAACTATACAAGCAATAAAGGAAAAAATGGTCACCTACAGGGTGTACAATATCAAGGAAAAACGAATGACCGACGTGAAAAACGAAATGGTCGAAAAGTGTATGGCTCCAATATGGAGTAAAGTTAGTCATGTCAACCGAGGTGCAAGAAGCGCTACAGTGGAGGCGCATTTTGAAACGGCGGAAGTAGCAAGGCAAATTTCGACACAAACGTTGAAAAACGAGAGTATAATACTGCTACCCTTATATTTAGGATGCAGAACCGCAAAAGTGACCCTAGAAGATATACCAACGGGCTACGACGTGATGTGTGGGCGGCAACAGCGGTCATTTTTGATGTTGAATCAAAATTGACAATTTTAAGTATGAAGAGAAAATTGCAAAACACTGGAGAGGCCAGCAGCTGGAGATGATAATCCAGGCGGAAAATGCGACGTTGGAAAGCCTACCAGACAGAGTCTTCGTGGGGGAGGGGCACTCCATACGAGTTTCGGTGGAAGGACGCAGGCCCAGATGTTTTAAGTGCGGGCAAAAGGGCCACGTTCGCTCCGTTTGCACAAAAAAAATAATGCGGGCAACGCCCCCCACAAAACGCTGTGAAGAACGCAGAAAGCAGCAAAGTGGAGAAAAAAGTAACGGCTGGCGAAAACAAGGAGGAAAAAATAAACAGGTCGAACTCCAAAAAGGAGGAAGACAAGAACGAAATGCAAAATGAGAAAGGAAAGGATGAGGAAAATAATGCAACAAAAACAAATAAACAAGAAGACATGGAATTTACGAACGTGTCCAACAAAAGGAAAAAATCCATCACCCCTGACTCCCCACCCGTACCGTATCAAAAAAAAAAAACAACGCAGACGAACAAATTAAAAATATTCTCCAATCCCACCCCGGCGGTACTACACTTATAGGCCAGCACTTTAACAAACCCCACCCCCCAACTGTAAAAGGGTTTAAACCCAACGAAAAAATTATTGCATACACCACAAAGAACGTGAGAGTAGAAACATGGGTGAAAGCAAGTACGCTGATCAGGTGCTACAAAGCGACCGAGAAGGAAGCGGAGTGGCGATATGGAAGGGTCGGCGAAGAAGGATGGAAAGACAAAACCTTACAAAGCCACGTAAAAGCCGGCTTCATTAAGGATGTCACCCAGGAGGTGACAACTGGGAAATTACCCGTTAGCCCGGCAGCCACACCAACCCAGAGCCCGGTGGCAACGCCGGTGAAACACCCAGCAGCAACGGCGAGTGGGGGGGAGACAGGCAGAAAGAATCTGTCAGGCTCCCTCTCGCAACCGTGAGTAAATAATTTTCTTTTTTCTCGATGATTAAGTTAGGTTGTATAAATGTGCGTGGAATGGGATCGAAATGGAAACAGGCTTGTTTTCGTGACGACCTCATTTCACATAGAATCGAAGTAGCTATTGTTACCGAGTCCAAGATGAAGGGACCCCAAGCGTTCTCACCACTTCTCAATGGTTACGAGAAATTTATTTCTCCTAGCCGAGGGGGAGGTGCAGGCGTGGCAGTTCTTTTCAGGAAGAACTTGGACTTACAGGTAAGTACTGTCTTTTTGGACCCAGAAGGTAGGCTGGTTGTCCTAGATGTGACGCACGTGAGTAAGCAGTCCTTCAGGTTGGTGGCTGTCTACGCTCCTAACGGACGTGGGCAGACCGGTTTTTATCGGGAACTGGAGCACTTTCTAGTGACGTCCAAAACGGTAGTCTTGGTAGGGGATTTCAACACCATTCTCGATGCGCGGGTGGATGGTGTAGGCTCGAGCGATAGGAAGGGGAATCCTGGCCTCAAGGCTCTACTAGCGAGCTTTAATCTAGTAGACCGTTTTCGACTGGATGAGCCGAACGTTCCACAGTGGACGTGGAGTAATAACGACGGCTCACTCAGATCGTACATAGATAGAGTATTTGTTAAGGAACGAGATAGGAATAGTGTTAGCTGTCCACAATTCTCTGTTGTGCCTTACACGGATCACAAACTTGTAACGTGTGAGGTACATGTAGATAAATGCCATAGACAAGGTCCCGGGTACTGGAAGATGAACAAGTCTATTTTGACCTGTGAAGCTTTCCGTACCCGGATTAAGGAATTAGTACAGAGGGCATTATGTGGCACCATCATTAATAATAGATGGTGGCTCGCCCTCAAAAGAGCCATCCGTTTGGAGTCCATTAGATTTAGCAAGCAGCTAAGTTTAGATAGGACTAGAATAGAGGGCGAATTAGTTAAGAACTTAGACGAGGCTATGGAATCTGGCTGTGCATCCGGAGTGTTGGCAGCGCGAGAGCGGTATTGTACCGTCACCTCAACGCCAAGCACGAGGGGTGTAGAGTCAGAGCTAAGTTACGTGCAGGAAAACGAGAAGGTATTAACGTTGCCGGATGGGCCCGTCGTGAGGAGAGTCAGAAGGGCAAAAAGTCTGTATTATGTCCTTAACTGACGAGCAGGACCGCAAGATCTATGGACAGGAGGAGATGCAGAAGGTCCTTCACCAGCATTTCGCACGGCTGTTTGGGGGCGGTGGCCCGCTCGAGCGTGGGGAGACCTTAAAGGACTTCCTAGCTGGTGGGCCTCGGCTCTCGGCAGGTGAGGCGGAGTGCTGTGAAGGATCGATCTCTCCCGCAGAGGTAAGAGGGGCTATGGCCGAGTGCGCCGGGGAAAAGTCACCGGGATTGGATGGTCTACCCTATGAATTTTATTTGTTGTATGCCGGACTTGTTCGGGGACATACTGGCAAGCGTCTATGCAAACTGGCAACAGAATGGGAGGATTCCCAGCTCTGTGAGTCGGGGAGTTGTGACGCTGGTCCAGAAAGACCCGAGCAAGGGGGACAGTATTAGTAATTACAGGCCCATAACTCTACTTAATGTAGAGTTTAAGATTTTGGCCAAGGTGTTAGCAAAAAGGTTGACGGCTGTCGTGAAGAAACTTGTCGGGAAGGCACAGACATGTGCAATCCCAGGCAGGTCGATCCAGGATAATCTTCACCTTCTCCGCTACACTATAGATAGGGTCGGGAAATTAGACGGCAAAGGAGGGGCATTGGTCCATTTAGACCAAAGTAAAGCGTTTGATAGGGTGGACCATCGGTACTTGGCGGCGGTTCTCGAAGCGGCTGGGCTGGGCCCTGGCTTCTGCGGGTGGATCTCAGCTATGTACAGCGGCATCAAGTCCACAGTCCAGATAAACGGTTACCTAACGGAGCCGTTTTCGATCAAGCGTTCAGTTCGACAAGGGTGCCCCTTGTCCCCGCTCCTGTATGTTTTGGCTCTTGAGCCATTGCTGCGGAAGCTGGAGAAGTTGGGAGGCAACCCTAATGAAATCGGATGCGGTAAGTCTGTTTCTGCCTATGCGGATGACGTCACCCTCATCGTGTCCAACGGAACACAGCTACCTCGGGTAGTAGGTGCTCTCCATAGATACGAAGGTGGCAGGGGCAAAAGGGACAGGGACAAGTCCATCGGTTTGCGCCTCGGCACCTGGAGGAACAAGCAGATACCGTCCAGTGTTGTTGGACACTGGACGGATGGTCCTGTTAAATTGCTCGGAGTATGGTTTGGTCCAGACTCCCAGACGGAGAAGAATTGGAGCGAGGTAACGAGCAAGGTGGATGCCATAGTACGGAAGTGGTCCGGAAGGCATCTTTCCTTGAAAGGGAGGGCGGAGGTGGCACAGATGTTTATAGCCTCTGTCGTCACCTACCGCCTGACCGTCGTGCCTTGCCCCGATTCGTGGTTAAACAAGTTGGAACGACTTCTTTTCCGCTTTTTGTGGAAAGGAGGAAAGCCACTTGTGAGACGCTCCGTGTGTTGCCAGGAACCGCTAAAGGGTGGACTGGGGATGCCTTGGCTAATGATGCGCAAGCATGCGTTGAGGCTGAGACACCTCTGGTGTTACCTGGAGGATGATAAGGTGTGGAGTTCGCTGCTGGCAGAGGAATTCTTCCCGCGACCGGCCTCTATGGAGGGATTTACACCCGGTCTCATTAAAGGACGTAAACTGACTTCATGGCAGAAGGAGTGCCGACAGGCACTCTGGCTGATCCACAAGATGGGTAAGGCCGGCAGCGGGAATACCACCTCGGTGTTCTATAAAGGGCTGGTAGGAGGAAAAAATGACGACGTCCTAGGAAGGGCTCTGGGGTTCGATGAGGATCAACTCTCCAACCTGTTTAAGAAGACTTTCAGGCCGGGGTATTTGGATAATTACCAAAAATCCCTGACCTGGCAGTGCTATAGGAATGCATTACCTGTTCGCGAGAAGTTATCCAGGCACGGAATGTCAGTGCCACCGACGTGTCCAAGATGTGGGTTGGACGATGAAACCGTTCAACACGCTTTTGTACAATGTCGGGAGCTGTCAGGCTTGATAAGTTACGTGGAACACGTGTTGTCGCATCTGGGACGAGTACAGCTGTCGGCTGGATCTATGATTAAGATGATACCGCCAACTGGACTCTCAAAGGAAGGTAAGGCTTGTTTTTACTGTACGGTGGCAGTATTGAAAGAGTGTGTATGGAGAACTAGAGTGGAAGGTCTAGTGAAAGGGTCCTTTATCTCTGGCCCCGGTTTGTTAAAATACTTCGGATATCATCTGAAGAGCAAGATGGGGTTGGAGAAGAGGAGCCTGCCACAGAAAGAGTATATGGAACGTTGGAAGGATGTGATGAGAAAGGTGGGTGAGAGTAACCCAGCTTAATCATCGAGGAAAGGAAAAATCAGCTGCTGGGATTTATAGGCTGCCGGGTTCAAAATTGAAACTGGTACCTCCCATTACCTTTCACTGTACATAACTGTTTAAAATAAAGAATTAATAATAAAAAAAAAGAAATGAAAGAAAAACATACGCACTAAAAGTTCTCGTGATAAAGGCAAAAGTAAGCCAAGGTTTCGTTTCAAGGCAAAGTAAGCCAAGTTTTCGTTCAAGTGACATAAAATTTTAATTTTGTAATTTTTTAAATTTCATTCGAACTCGCATAGCATTTTTGTAACTGTTTTGTCCTGTAATGTATCCATTCTATGTTAGATCTATTGATCATAATAAAGAAAATTTCATCGCTAACTGGTGGTTTTTTGAATTTTCCTCGGCGTATACCAATATTTTCTGTTGCTGCAAATCATTGTGTGAGTTCGTTTCCGTTTGTCTACTCTGTCGTGTTACAAGTAATATCATTGTTGAACTGTTTTTGACCCAGTAATTTTCGCCCTTCGGGGTAGAAAATTTCTGTGTGGGTTTTGTGTGAACTCTTAACCTGTACAGGTTATTTTTGGAAAAAAAAAAATTCTCTTGTCATTTGTGACAAGTTTGTGTTGTCTAATATGGAATTAGACTTAAGTTAAAAAAAAGACTTTCCCGAGATGGGAGGAGAAAGTATAACAACTGTTAAACAAAGGAAACACAGACAAAACCCAGTTTTTCAGACGCCGTAGGTGGCGAAGTCGAAGAATGGAGGTATCAATGGAAAGATTATTCAAGTTTAGATCGCTGGTGCAAAAAAGTGGTGAAGAAACACGATTGGTACCGCCCCCCGAAACTATACAAGCAATAAAGGAAAAAATGGTCACCTACAGGGTGTACAATATCAAGGAAAAACGAATGACCGACGTGAAAAACGAAATGGTCGAAAAGTGTATGGCTCCAATATGGAGTAAAGTTAGTCATGTCAACCGAGGTGCAAGAAGCGCTACAGTGGAGGCGCATTTTGAAACGGCGGAAGTAGCAAGGCAAATTTCGACACAAACGTTGAAAAACGAGAGTATAATACTGCTACCCTTATATTTAGGATGCAGAACCGCAAAAGTGACCCTAGAAGATATACCAACGGGCTACGACGTGATGTGGGCGGCAACAGCGGTCATTTTTGATGTTGAATCAAAATTGACAATTTTAAGTATGAAGAGAAAATTGCAAAAACACTGGAGAGGCCAGCAGCTGGAGATGATAATCCAGGCGGAAAATGCGACGTTGGAAAGCCTACCAGACAGAGTCTTCGTGGGGGAGGGGCACTCCATACGAGTTTCGGTGGAAGGACGCAGGCCCAGATGTTTTAAGTGCGGGCAAAAGGGCCACGTTCGCTCCGTTTGCACAAAAAAAAATAATGCGGGCAACGCCCCCCCACAAAACGCTGTGAAGAACGCAGAAAGCAGCAAAGTGGAGAAAAAAAAAGTAACGGCTGGCGAAAACAAGGAGGAAAAAATAAACAGGTCGAACTCCAAAAAGGAGGAAGACAAGAACGAAATTCAAAATGAGAAAGGAAAGGATGAGGAAAATAATGCAACAAAAACAAATAAACAAGAAGACATGGAATTTACGAACGTGTCCAACAAAAGGAAAAAATCCATCACCCCTGACTCCCCACCCGTATCAAAAAAAAAAAACAACGCAGACGAACAAATTAAAAATATTCTCCAATCCCACCCCGGCGGTACTACACTTATAGGCCAGCACTTTAACAAACCCCACCCCCCAACTGTAAAATGGTTTAAACCCAACGAAAAAATTATTGCATACACCACAAAAGAACGTGAGAGTAGAAACATGGGTGAAAGCAAGTACGCTGATCAGGTGCTACAAAGCGACCGAGAAGGAAGCGGAGTGGCGATATGGAAGGGTCGGCGAAGAAGGATGGAAAGACAAAACCTTACAAAGCCACGTAAAAGCCGGCTTCATTAAGGATGTCACCCAGGAGGTGACAACTGGGAAATTACCCGTTAGCCCGGCAGCCACACCAACCCAGAGCCCGGTGGCAACGCCGGTGAAACACCCAGCAGCAACGGCGAGTGGGGGGGAGAGACAGGCAGAAAGAATCTGTCAGGCTCCCTCTCGCAACCGTGAGTAAATAATTTTCTTTTTTCTCGATGATTAAGTTAGGTTGTATAAATGTGCGTGGAATGGGATCGAAATGGAAACAGGCTTGTTTTCGTGACGACCTCATTTCACATAGAATCGAAGTAGCTATTGTTACCGAGTCCAAGATGAAGGGACCCCAAGCGTTCTCACCACTTCTCAATGGTTACGAGAAATTTATTTCTCCTAGCCGAGGGGGAGGTGCAGGCGTGGCAGTTCTTTTCAGGAAGAACTTGGACTTACAGGTAAGTACTGTCTTTTTGGACCCAGAAGGTAGGCTGGTTGTCCTAGATGTGACGCACGTGAGTAAGCAGTCCTTCAGGCTGGTGGCTGTCTACGCTCCTAACGGACGTGGGCAGACCGGGTTTATTATCGGGAACTGGAGCACTTTCTAGTGACGTCCAAAACGGGTCTTGGTAGGGGATTTCAACACCATTCTCGATGCGGGGGGTGGATGGTGTAGGCTCGAGCGATAGGAAGGGGAATCCTGGCCTCAAGGCTCTACTAGCGAGCTTTAATCTAGTAGACCGTTTTCGACTGGATGAGCCGAACGTTCCACAGTGGACGTGGAGTAATAACGACGGCTCACTCAGATCGTACATAGATAGAGTATTTGTTAAGGAACGAGATAGGAATAGTGTTAGCTGTCCACAATTCTCTGTTGTGCCTTACACGGATCACAAACTTGTAACGTGTGAGGTACATGTAGATAAATGCCATAGACAAGGTCCCGGGTACTGGAAGATGAACAAGTCTATTTTGACCTGTGAAGCTTTCCGTACCCGGATTAAGGAATTAGTACAGAGGGCATTATGTGGCACCATCATTAATAATAGATGGTGGCTCGCCCTCAAAAGAGCCATCCGTTTGAAGTCCATTAGATTTAGCAAGCAGCTAAGTTTAGATAGGACTAGAATAGAGGGCGAATTAGTTAAGAACTTAGACGAGGCTATGAAATCTGGCTGTGCATCCGGAGTGTGGTTGGCAGCGAGAGCGGTATTGTACCGTCACCTCAACGCCAAGCACGAGGGGTGTAGAGTCAGAGCTAAGTTACGTGCAGGAAAACGAGAAGGTATTAACGTTGCCGGATGGGCCCGTCGTGCGGAGAGTCAGAAGGGCAAAAGTCCTGTATTATGTCCTTAACTGACGAGCAGGACCGCAAGATCTATGGACAGGAGGAGATGCAGAAGGTCTTTCACCAGCATTTCGCACGGCTGTTTGGGGGCGGTGGCCCGCTCGAGCGTGGGGAGACCTTAAAGGACTTCCTAGCTGGTGGGCCTCGGCTCTCGGCAGGTGAGGCGGAGTGCTGTGAAGGATCGATCTCTCCCGCAGAGGTAAGAGGGGTTATGGCCGAGTGCGCCGGGGAAAAGTCACCGGATGATGGATGGTCTACCCTATGAATTTTATTGTTGTATGCCGGACTTGTTCGGGGACATACTGGCAAGCGTCTATGCAAACTGGCAACAGAATGGGAGGATTCCCAGCTCTGTGAGTCGGGGAGTTGTGACGCTGGTCCAGAAAGACCCGAGCAAGGGGGACAGTATTAGTAATTACAGGCCCATAACTCTACTTAATGTAGAGTTTAAGATTTTGGCCAAGGTGTTAGCAAAAAGGTTGACGGCTGTCGTGAAGAAACTTGTCGGGAAGGCACAGACATGTGCAATCCCAGGCAGGTCGATCCAGGATAATCTTCACCTTCTCCGCTACGCTATAGATAGGGTCGGGAAATTAGACGGCAAAGGAGGGGCATTGGTCCATTTAGACCAAAGTAAAGCGTTTGATAGGGTGGACCATCGGTACTTGGCGGTGGTTCTCGAAGCGGCTGGGCTGGGCCCTGGCTTCTGCGGGTGGATCTCAGCTATGTACAGCGGCATCAAGTCCACAGTCCAGATAAACGGTTACCTAACGGAGCCGTTTTTGATCAAGCGTTCAGTTCGACAAGGGTGCCCCTTGTCCCCGCTCCTGTATGTTTTGGCTCTTGAGCCATTGCTGCGGAAGCTGGAGAAGTTGGGAGGCAACCCTAATGAAATTGGATGCGGTAAGTCTGTTTCTGCCTATGCGGATGACGTCACCCTCATCGTGTCCAACGGAACACAGCTACCTCAGGTAGTACGTGCTCTCCATAGATACGAAGCGGTGACAGGGGCAAAAGTTAACAGGGACAAATCCATCGGTTTGTGCCTCGGCACCTGGAGGAACAAGCCGATACCGTCCAGTGTTGTTGGACACTGGACAGATGGTCCTGTTAAATTGCTCGGAGTCTGGTTTGGTCCAGACTCCCAGACGGAGAAGAATTGGAGCGAGGTAACGAGCAAGGTGGATGCCATAGTACGGAAGTGGTCCGGAAGGCATCTTTCCTTGAAAGGGGGGGCGGAGGTGGCACAGATGTTTATAGCCTCTGTCGTCACCTACCGCCTGACCGTCGTGCCTTGCCCCGATTCGTTGTTAAACAAGTTGGAACGACTTCTTTTCCGCTTTTTGTGGAAAGGAGGAAAGCCACTTGTGAGAGCGCTCCGTGTGTTGCCAGGAACCGCTAAAGGGTGGACTGGGGATGCCTTGGCTAATGATGCGCAAGCATGCGTTGAGGCTGAGACACCTCTGGTGTTACCTGGAGGATGATAAGGTGTGGAGTTCGCTGGCAGAGGAATTCTTCCCGCGACCGGCCTCTATGGAGGGATTTACACCCGGTCTCATTAAAGGACGTAAACTGACTTCATGGCAGAAGGAGTGCCGACAGGCACTCTGGCTGATCCACAAGATGGGTAAGGCCGGCAGCGGGGGAATACCACCTCGGTGTTCTATAAAGGACTGGTAGGAGGAAAAAATGACGACGTCCTAGGAAGGGCTCTGGGGTTCGATGAGGATCAACTCTCCAACCTGTTTAAGAAGACTTTCAGGCGGGGTATTTGGATAATTACCAAAAATCCCTGACCTGGCAGTGCTATAGGAATGCATTACCTGTTCGCGAGAAGTTATCCAGGCACGGAATGTCAGTGCCACCGACGTGTCCAAGATGTGGGTTGGACGATGAAACCGTTCAACACGCTTTGTACAATGTCGGGAGCTGTCAGGCTTGATAAGTTACGTGGAACACGTGTTGTCGCATCTGGGACGAGTACAGCTGTCGGCTGGATCTATGATTAAGATGATACCGCCAACTGGACTCTCAAAGGAAGGTAAGGCTTGTTTTTACTACGTGGCGGTGGCAGTATTGAAAGAGTGTGTATGGAGAACTAGAGTGGAAGGTCTAGTGAAAGGGTCCTTTATCTCTGGCCCCGGTTTGTTAAAATACTTCGGATATCATCTGAAGAGCAAGATGGGGTGGAGAAGAGGAGCCTGCCACAGAAAGAGTATATGGAAAGTTGGAAGGATGTGATGAGAAAGGTGGGTGAGAGTAACCCAGCTTAATCATCGAGGAAAAGAAAAATCAGCTGCTGGGATTTATAGGCTGCCGGGCTCAAAATTGAAACTGGTACCTCCCATTACCTTTCACTGTACATAACTGTTTAAAATAAAGAATTAATAATAAAAAAAAGAAATGAAAAGAAAACATACGCACTAAAAGTTCTCGTGATAAAGGCAAAAGTAAGCCAAGGTTTCGTTCAAGGCAAAGTAAGCCAAGGTTTCGTTTCAAGGCAAAGTAAGCCAAGTTTTCGTTCAAGTGACATAAAATTTTAATTTTGTAATTTTTAAATTTCATTCGAACTCGCATAGCATTTTTGTAACTGTTTTGTCCTGTAATGTATCCATTCTATGTTAGATCTATTGATCATAATAAAGAAAATTTCATCGCTACCTGGTGGTTACCACCCGTTGACGAGGGACAACAATCCCGAAACTAGTTCGAGCGTATCACTCAGGCTTGCGAGGAAGGGATGGCCTCCCTTTGCAAATACTCCAAGGACACAGATATTGTGTCTAAAGCCAGCTAGAGACGAAGATCTCTTGGGGCTATAAAGCTACAGTAACACCCCCTCCCCAATGTGGTTAGCCATGATAAGATGGCTTCTATACTTTACATTATCGAGCGATAACTGTTTCAATCTTATTCTGAGATTTAATTATGCTTATATATATAATATATATATATATATATATATATATATATATATATACGTGTATATATATGGTACTATGGTATTTCTCTGTGTGTCTCTGTGTGAATGCAGCCGTCATAATGATTGTATATGTTATCGTAGGTTGGAGTTTCGATTCCTGGAGCGACATTACCTTTCCTCTACTTAGAGCCTGAGATCTGCCTACAATGAAGAACAAGAAGAGAAATGACTAGAGAGGAAGGTATTCTCTGCTAAAACATGCAGATTGATTCATATATGTCATTTAACTACAAAATTAGACCCACTTTTGCAATACTTTCAGTACAACCCTTGTTTGTTTATATCTGTATATATATAACTGTGTGTGCGTGCGTAATATATGTGTGTGAGCGCGCACACAAGTGTGTGTGTATGTATGTGTGTATGGCTAAAGCTGTTCTGTCAAATCGAAAGGAAATATCTCGGTATGGGAGAGGAATTGGAAGAAAGAACTAAATTATGCTTAGTTAAGTTGTTGACAATTTCACCATAAGACTTTTGGGAATTTCTTGCAAGCAGTTATTAGATTTGGCATTTCTAGCTAATTTGTTTCGCCAAAGATCAAAATCAATCGGCTGTAAACTGTAACACGTTCTTGTGGTAATCAACGGATGTGACATTCAACAGTTCTCAACAGGTTCGTTG
>NC_043005.1:73409485-73411985 GCF_006345805.1 Octopus sinensis
TAGTGAAAAAATATGAAGTAAAAAAATAAACATTTATAATAGACAATGCAAAATCCAACCTAAACAGTAAAAAAACACTTCTAGAAGCGTTCTTAAAACCGAACAAGTTTGCTTAGAATAGGAACCTATTAATATTTAAACAACACCGATTTCGAGTTTGAACGGAGAAACAAATTAACTGTAAATGTCATACTGACACTTTGTATGAATTCCCTAATGCCTCGTGTGGAATTTGTCAGCGACATAATTGCAAAGAGTTCATTTCTTTCTACCAATCCGTCTCCTACAAAGACAGATATCCGCTTTCGATTTGATGGCTTTCGAATCAATATACATACATACACACATACATATATACATATACACATACATATATACAGTCATACACATATTCTTTTGTGCGTGTGTGTGTATGTATGCAAATATATTATATACGAAATATATATATATATATATATACACATTATATTTATGTAATATATATATATACAAATGTGTGTGTAGACAGATAGATAGATAGGTAGGTAGGAAGGTAGATAGACAGACTGACAGACAGACAGACAGACAGATAGATAGAAAGATGTTGTTGTTAAGTAACGCTCTAGGGAAGAACTCAATACTATCTACGCATGATTGATTGATTGAATTAGCTTATTTATACCATTACCCTGGAGATGCACTCTCGACGTCCAGCCACCTCTTCAGACGAGATCAATCTGGCGAAAGGACAGATTTGAGCACTGTTTTTGCAGACGTAGCTCGGTAGAAGGCCATATAAAATAGTACGCACGTAAAAAGCAATATGAACTATGTTAACGACAAAATATAGAGTAACGAGTAAGAAAAAAGAGGAAGGGAATGTTCTAATAAATATTCATACACACAGATATAAACGCAGTGCATCTACACTTTTATATATACGCATTTAGCCATATGCTTGTACAAACAGACGCCCACGTTCACAAATATATGCCAGCAATTTTCACCACTATCTATTGAAGCCTTCGGAACTTTCCAGAATAAAGAATGTGTAACCAAAGGAAGATGACCGAACGAAACCTCGGGACAGTACAAAAATAAAGTAAAAATAAAAGAGACCATAACTCAGTCTAATGGAGCCAAAATTAAGGAGGAGTGATGATAACAGAGAAATAGATTATGGATGGTCATCCTAATAGCAATATGAATAATAACTATTATTATAAAAAATTATATATAAAATTTCTTTTCTATAAATGAACCCTTTTTCTTCTCTATAAAAATATAACCCCTTTTTTTTTCTATAAAAATAATATCACTTTTTTTTCTATGAAAATGATAACACTTTTTTTTATATAAAAATAATAACACTTTCTTTCTACAAAGATGATCACCCTTTTTTTCTATGGTCTGAAATTTTGGGAAGGAGACTAATCGATTTCATCGATCCCAGTGCGTAACTTGCATTTATTTCATCGACCGCGAAGGAATGAGAGGCAAAGTTGACCTTGGCGAAATTTGAACTCAGAATGTAAAGACACCGTTAATCATTTTCTCCGGCTTGCTTACGTTTCCGCCAGCTCGCCAGCTAAATATTCTTTCTCTTTAAGGGTCAAACCCAAACATTTTAAGGTGATGCAGGTCGATTAAATCGACCACAGTGTTCGAAGGCTACCTATTTTATCAACTCCAGAAGGCTGAAAGGCAAAGTTTGAACACGGCAGAATTTGAACTCAGAATGTTAAGACTATCGAAATACTACAAAACATTTTGACCGGCATACTAAACATTCTGCCAGCTCATCATTGTAAAAAGCGGGTTCCAAATCTTGGCACAGGGCCAGCAATTTAGGGGGATGACGTAAGTCGATTATGTCAGACTCGACTGGTACTTATTTTATCTACTCTGAACGTTTGAAAGGAAACTTTGTCCTCAGCGGAATTTGATCTCGGAACGTGAGGACTGCCGAAATGCAGCTAAGCATTTTGTCTGGCGAGCTAAGAATTCCTCCAGCATAACGCCCATATAATAAGCGTTTCCATTATAGGCACAAGGGTTGAAAAGTTTGAAGACATAGATAGATAGATAGATAGATAGATTGATTGATTGATTGATTGATTGATTGATTGATTGATTGATTGATTGATTGATATAGATGGAGAGAGAGAGAGAGAGAGATGTATATACGCAAGCATTAATTGTTTATAAACGTTGCCAATGGATTAGAACATCCTTTACTGAGAAAAACGAAGACGATCGAAACACATTTATGGCTTCCATCTGTAGAATTAAAAAAGAAGACTGCAGACATTAGCAATGTGTCCATTTTCCCAAAAGTGACATATTTAAAGAACCCTGGGTTCATATCAACTTATGAAATACATCATAAATGCTCTTTTATTCAAATTTCTATACTTCAGAAGACGCGAGTTACATGAAAGCCTATATACGATCTAAGAAAAATACAATCATTTCTGTTGAAATACTTTGATAATAGAAGACTCAGAAAAACATCTTATTC
>NC_043005.1:73416985-73434485 GCF_006345805.1 Octopus sinensis
ACACTTTATTTCACATTTCTCCAGTTCACTCAGCTGTAGAAATGAGTTGCGACGTCACAGGTGCCAAGCTGTATCAGCCTTTGCCTTTCCATTGGATAACACTGGTGGCGTGGAGAGGGGAGGCCGGTATGCATGGGAGACTACTGGTCCTCCATAAACAACCTTGCCCGGACTTGTGCCTGGGAGGGTAACTCTCTAGGTGCAATCCCATGGTCAGTCATGACCGAAGGGGGGTCTCAGCATATGCATATATATTAATAGTAAGGCAACAAAAGAATGAAAGAGACCTTGATATTATGTAAATAGAGGAATTTATCAGTAACATACGTGACAAATTATTCGGTTGCCATAATAAGGCTCCGAGGATTGCCTCGATAACTGAAGAGGTGCCGGAGCAGGTTTCCGCCCCGACATCCGAAACTCGGAGTCTTATTATGGCAATCGAATAATTTGCCACATATTATATTACAGATATATATGTATGTAGATATATTTTATGTGTGAGTTATTGCGCGCACGTGTGTGTGTGTGTATTTGTACTTTTACATGTACAAGCACTTTTCCTATATGAAATGATACCTTATGAAAATTGGCTCAGTGTTACCTGAACTTTCCAGAATTTCAAATATATTATTCAATTTCCAACACACACAAACACACATGCATGCACGCACGCACACACAGTCACACATTCACACGCACAAACACAAACTTACATATATTATACATATACACTCATATTATACACACACACACATATATATCGCATATAAACGGAGCTGGTCACACATGGTCATAGATACACTTTAAAGATAACATTACGTACAACATAAAATTGACATTTACTTAAAAGGCTAAACGGCAGCCTCGCGTTTGCACTTTGTGTTAACGTTAGTTCTTTTAGAAGGTATGTTATGATGATGATGGTCATTATTATATTGATGATATGAAGATAAGGTAAAGAAAAACAGCGGAGAAGGAATCACCCAAGCATTATCTTCGTGGTTGTTATTATTGCATTACTCAACATGACCATCATTATTCTCATCATCATTATGTCTCCTGTCATCGTTAATGGTAGCGCTGTGGAATGACTAACAGCATAAAATGGTAGACTGGAAACATCGGAAGGCTATTGGAGAAAATACCTGACGCTTCTTAGTTTTGCTCATTTATTTTGTACTTGTAATTCCCTCTGAGGTCGAATTTCTCATTTTCATTTATGTCGGTGGTCATTATAAAATACGTACACATCAAGTGCCGTGGTCGTTATAAGAAACTGTTATTCAAAGTACGTGACTACGCACCGATGTTAGAAATCAATCATGTTGAATACGACAAACGTGTTTGTGGGATTTTCTTTCTAAACAGTTCCAAATATTATAGTGGTAGAAGGATTGGTAGGACTCTGACGTACCTTCCACCTACTTCCCTTCAACTTAACCGAGTCCGCGAGAAAAGGGAAACAGACGGACGAATAGGTCGACATTGGAATGGAAAATAGAAAGAAAAGTTTGATAGCGAGAACGAACGGCTCGAGTACTCAAGTGTTACTCTATAGGCCTCGAAATATGGAGCGTAAACTTGCCCTTGGTGGTAGGATTTGAACACAGCACTGTGTTTTTAAAGAAGACTAACTTGAATAGCAATGCATTCTCTCCGACGTTGTAATGATTCTTTCATTTCTCTGTTTTTTGTGTATCCGAATCGATTTTATCAACCACAGTGCGTTATTATTACATATTTGATCAGCTGTGCATTGATGAAACGCAATGGGACATAGCTGATTACTGTTTCAGTCGAGAGCTAACTATGTACTAATCACAGATTGGCACATGGACAGTTCATTTCTGTCATTGTTAGAGCCAGATCATCCTTGATTATAGCGAAACTATGAACAAACTGTGTTCAAGTCGTGATTATCTTGTCTTGTTTATCGTGGACAGTGCTTTCTTTTCAACATAGTAAGCTTTATTTGAGGAAGATTTGAGTGTTAATTATAGGAGCTTCCTTCGTTGATGGTTATAAGAAAAATACGTGAACTGGGTAGGAGTTTCATTGGACTGCTAATTTAAGAAGGAACTTTGGCTGCACTTTGGCTCAGGACTGTGGCTCAATGTAGAAAGCAGATGGTTCAAAGGTAAGCTGGTACATCGGGTTGATTTAAACATTTGCAGTACAAATTTTTACTTAGTTCAAAACATCAGGAGTATTATTACAAGAAAAGAAAAAGTAAGATTGAAGTTCGTAGAGTTCGTGAGTGGATTAGTGATTGTAGTGTGTTGATGAGTGAAGGTTATTGGAATTTAAACGGCGTCAGGAGTTATTTGCAGCTGTTACAAAAGCTCCAATATTATACAGGAATCCAATTCACCGACACCGACGACGAATATATGTTAATGCAACTTGCAAAGCAGAAAGAAGTGAGCAAATCAATGTACTTGAAAAGCATTCAAATGAGAACGAAAAACGAATATTTTGGTTGTTGAAAAACATTAAACTTACACGTCAAAAGCATACGCGTCATGATCACAATTTTCAATGCCAGCTTTTATGCGTAACTCTGTGGGTCGTGCGAGAATGAAATTCTTTAGACTGTTTATACGAGAAATCTATTAAAATAATACACTGAATGCAATACCTCAATTCTCTCATCGCTAGAAGAGAGGGTGATAAAGGACTGTTCAGCACAGATAGAAAGATAAGAAAATCATTAATATTGACGTTATTTTCTCAACTCACAGGGCCTGCAACATGTCCTTGTTGATTATTAAAAGAAAAAATGTAAAACGTAAGAAAATTCTCAATACGAGAAATTCGTGTGTATTTCGAACAGCTAAAGTTTGAATTTAAAGATGCAGCAAAACGGATTTACTGACAGCATTTACTCAACTGTGGTGAACAACTATAAAATTTTGACTGTAACTGGCTAATCCATCTACTAGCTGAACACCACTTACATTAAAATATAAACTCCGGTCTGTATGCGAAATTTCAGTATGAAAGGGTTAAAGGAGAGAACGATATTTGTGATATAAGAGCAGACCATGATCACTGTTATATTAAAGTGAATAACCACAGCTCCTACACTATAAATAGCTAATATCACTAATACTGATATTTATTGAAACAATGGACCGCTTTATAACAGGATATTTCAAACTATCTCTAACAAATTATACATGAAAACACAATAATGTAATAAAGTTAATTGAGATAGAAATAGTCAACATAAATAAAATGCTTCAAGACAAAAACCGCTTGTTATACGTTTGAACCTCCAACTGTCATAGAAAATAATAACAATACCTATACACTATGGAACATCAGCATACAAAGAGAGCAGAAGTTAGTGCATAATGAATCTGATATCATTCACCAAGACAAAAATCATAATAGCAAATTAATTATTCACACAGTAATCCCAAATCACTATAAGAAATATAGAAGAGAGCCGAAAAACAAAGAACTTACATCGACGCAGCTGGTGAAATCATGAAGTTATCAATCCATTTGTAATTATCATAACAACACTGCAACAATGCCATTTTTGTAAGGACATTAGTAAAGTTCCTGTATAGGACCATAAGCGCTTTTATACGCTATCGTTGTTACAGTATGAGAACACTTTAAATAGAGTGTTGTAACACTTGTATGCACGGTCTCCAGCTGATACCAAACTGTTGTACAAAGGATTACATAAATTCTGGAGATCATTCATGCTTTCTATGTTGCAAACAATGAATAATTATGATGAAAATAACGTAACGAGGATGATGCTAATAACATTACTATTAATAGCTTCAACTTTTGAAACAAGGCCAGTAATTTTAGCGTGGGAGATGTGTGTCGTTTACATCAATTCCTGTCCTCAAAAAGTACCCGATTCATTTTATCAAGCCCAAAAGAATTAACAGCAAAGTCAACCTCGAGGAAAGTTGAATTCAGTATGCAAAGACGAAATACCGGTAAGTATTTTGACAGATAACTATAAATACTGTGAAATAGTTGATTATTGATTTATACACTCTACTAACCAACACTCCCACCAAACCATACAGGAATACACTCATACCGTAAATACACAAAACAATGAACAAAGCCTACGATATATGTCATAGAAGGCGGCGGGCTGGCAGAAACGTTAGCACGCCGGGCGAAATGCGTAGCAGTATTTCGTCTGCCGCTACGTTCTGAGTTCAAATTCCGCCGAGGTCGACTTTGCCTTTCATCCTTTCGGGGTCTATTAAATAAGTACCAGTTACGCACTGGGGTCAATGTAATCGACTTAATCCGTTTGTTTGTTCTTGCTTGTCCCCTCTGTGTTTAGCCCCTTGTGGGTAGTAAAGAAATAGATATATGTCATAGAAGGCCGATACCCAACAGAAGAACACAACCTGCGCTGTACAAACAACACACATTACAAAAACAAATACAACAGAAGACTTAAACCAAACCCCATAACAAAACATACTGATACAATACAATATACACCACCCCACAAAAAATGTGGCACACACCACCACACCAGCACGAAGGTGCAACAAAGGATGCAATAGAGAGTTGCTTGAAACTATCAGATATCAAAAAATAGTAGTGGAGATGACGTTGGGGACGAACATTACTTTATCTCAGTTTGTGAGAGACAGAAGTTTCCGAAGAAACTGATTGTAACAGCGAAAATGAAGCAGTGGTTCAGTAAAGATGCAGATTGACCGCAGTTGTTATCCTAATACAGTATAAGCAGATAATAGAGTAAGGACGAGGAAGTGAACCAGCGAAGAAAATAGGATAGTGATGCAGTGCCTCGTAAAAGGTGAACCTAAAAGAAGGGGCTAGAGAAAACGGATGTTAACACTTTGCGCAGAGAAAAATATGTTTAAAGGGACCGAGCAGAAATTAGTAGATCAAGCTAATGCTATAAGGAGACGAAAGTGGCTGACAGAACTGGAGGTAGAAGAGATCACAAGAGAACCGGAAAAGAAAGATCAGGCAGTGGGAAAGACAACTACAACATAAGAGATACAAATCAAACCAAAGAAACACTTAAAGAAAAATAACGAAGGGACAACTGGCATCAGTGACTTAAGTGATTTAAGTGAGGAAGATCAGAAGATCTTAGATGAGTTGCTGGAAGTAATGAGTAAAGAAGTAAGAAAAAGACCGCCAGCATTAAAAGGCACCAACAGAAGGAAGCTGCTAGAAATAACTAGGAAAGTAGATTCTGTTATCCGTAGGAAAGATCATAAAAATATAGGAGACACTAGCTTATTGATCTATGCAGGAGGGATAGTAGTCACTAGAAGATTAGATATCTCACAGGAAAGGATTAATAAAGAGCAAATGTGGAAAAGGTGACTACAAAATACAGTAAAGACTTTAAGAGAAGATCTGAGTAGAAAAGAAGTCTGGAAACTGAACAAGTTAGGAAACACAAGATGCAAATCTTCCCTTCAGAAAATACACTTAGCCAAAGAGAAAGGATTTGGGACAGTAATAGAAGAGGTGAAACAACGTATCATAGCAGTAGCAGGCAAGCTTTTTCGGATTTCAGAAAAGAATAGATCAGTATTAACAGAATAGATTATTTGAGACAGACCAGAGGAGATTTTATAACCAAATAAATAGTGAAGAACGAAGAACTGATGATGAGAAACCTAATGCAGAAGAAGCTAGAACGTTCTGGAGTAATATTTGGGATAAACCAGTCAATCATAATGGAGATGCAGTATGGTTAAAGAAAGTGAGGGAAGAAATAGTGAGCGAGAAGCAGCCAGATTTAAGGCTAACTAGTGCATTAATGAGTAAAGTGTAAGGTAAATGCCGAATTAGAAGGGACCAGAACCAGATTTAGTTCAAGGGTACAGACATAAGAAATTTAGTAGTTTACATGGGAGTCTGAGGGAACTACTTCAGGAAAGCTTTAATGGAGAATTAATACCAGATTGGATGATTAGAGGGAGGACAATACTCAGTATGAAAGATAAGAGCAAGTGTTATACAGCAAGAAGCTATAGACCAATCACTTGCTTACCATTAGTGTGAAAGCTGTTAACAGGAATGCTTTCAGAGAGCATTTACGAGCAGGTTGACAACCAGAATTTACTGCCAAAGCAAAAAGGTTACAGGAAGCAGGCTAGTTCTAAAAGCAGTTCTAAATGAAGTAAATGCTAGAAAGAAAATCTAACAATAGCCTAGATAGATTATAGAAAAGCCTGTGACATGATCCCACACTCATTGATAAGTAAATGTTTGAATATATTCAGTAGAGCTGACAACTTAAGAGAATTAGGTAGGTGTATTAGGATCTGACAGAGTACTAACTATGGAAATGAAAACGAAAATTGAGGAAGAGTACATCAGAAAGGTGAGAAAGCTAATGAAGTCAAAGCTGAATGGTCCGAATCTAGTGAAGGCTGTAAATACTTGGGCAGCTTTTGTTGATTGGGCAAAAACTGAATTAGGAAAGCTAGACAGAAGTAGGAATGAATTCAATTTGAATGGATGACTTCATACAAGGGCAGGAGTAGCAAGAATACACCTACCTAGAAAGGAAGTTTGAAGAGGGTTAATATCAGTGGAAGACTGCGCGGAGTTAGCTAGAGTAGATATAAATTACTATGTAGATAATAATGAAGAAAGTTTATTAAAAGCTGCTACAGTCACAGCAAGACATAGGGAAATTAAAAACCCGAACGAAGTTAAAAACCAGAAAAAGAAGAGATATTATCTGGCTGGCAAGAGAAGTTGTAGCAAGGTAGATTCCCAAAGATAGTTGCAGCAAATAGTAGTAGTGAGACATAGCTATGTTTGCAGAAAGGAAGGTTGAAAAGGAAGGCAGAAAGTTTGTTAATAGCAACACAAGATCAAGCATTAAAGACTAATTGGATAAAAGCCAAGATAGATAAAAACTAAGGAGATTCCCAATGAAGGTTATGCAAATCAAAAGACGAAAGCGTTACTCATATTGTAATGAATGTAGCATGCTAACACAGAAAAAATACAAGAAAAGACAGGACAGCAGAGGGAGAGTAATCCACTGGGAGTTATGGAGAAAGCTAGGATTTAAAGATACTAATAAATGGTATGAACATGAACATAGTAAAGTACTAGAAAGTAAAAAATACAAGATGTTGTAGAACTTTAACATTCAGACTGACAGAGTAATAGAAGCTAGAAGGCCTTGTTTAGTAGCAGCAGATAAAAAGAATAAAAAGTACCAGGTAATTGACTTTACTGTCCCAAATGATAAAAAATATAAGTATGAGAGGTATAGAAAAACCAGCAAAGTACCAGGACCTGGCCATTGAATTACAGAGACAATGGGAAGTGAGGGTAAAATGTATCCCAGTAGTTATAGGTGCATTGGGAACTATTTCTAAAGATCTGAGCAGATGGATAGAAGAAATAGGCATAAGACCTAGTTTAGTACAGCTGCAGAAAACAGTGTTATTAGGGACATCTAGGATACTAAGAAGGACGCTTGACATCTAAGGTTACTTGTAGCCTGATGTTAGGATCTTTTTTCTTTTCCAACTGTCTAATCTGTTGTGTGTATATAAAAATAGTAATAATCCTTCCTACTAAAGGCACAAGGCCTGACATTTTCGGGGAGGGGACTGGTCGATTACATCGACCTCAGTATTCAGTTGGTACTTAATTTCTCGACCCTGAAAGAACGAACGGCAAGAATTTAAACTCAAAACGTAAAGACGGATGAAATGACACTAAGCATTTTGTCTGGCATGCAAACGATTCGGCTAACTCACCGCCTTAATGGTGATGATGATAATGATAATAATGATAATAATAATAATAATAATAATAATATAATAATAATAATAATAATAATGATGATGATGATGATGATGATGATACAGTACAAAATTATGAAAAATCAATATGAGGGGCATAGAAAAAGTAGTAAAGAACCAGAGCCTAGCCATTGAATTACAGAGACTATGGGAAGTGCGGGTAAAAATGTATGCCAGCAGTTATAGGTTTATAGGTACAATGGGAACTATCCCTAAAAATTTGAACAGATAGATAGAGGAAATAGACATAAAACCCAGTTTAGTACAGTTGCAGAAAACAGTGTCATTAGAGACAGCTAGGATACTTGGGAGGGTTCTTGCCATCTAAGTTTACTTGTTTTAGCCCGATGTTAGAAATTGTTTTTCTTTTCCAACAGTCTAATCTGTTGTGCGTATATGAAAATAATAATAATTGCAATACCTGGGCCCTCAGCACTACAAACATGCAACATAAGCACTACATAACTGGTCCCTCAACACAACAATACCTGGACCCACAAGGTTGTACACTATCCAAAAGATAGCCCTGCTGGGAATAGCTCACATCGTACGCAAGAAAGTACACCCCAAATAAAACAACCCACGAACACAAGTCCAATAAAATAAACAACCCCCACAACATGTATTCAACAGGACAGATATCCAACAGAACCTGACTCACATAACACACACACAACACACAATACAAAAACACTAATACAACAAAAAGCTCTAACCAAAACACATAAAAAAACTAATGCAAAACAATACTGGAAGAGTTTGTGCTCCCCCAACAACAACAAAAACAAGAACACGGAGGTGTAGCAGGTAATACCATAGAAACTTGCCGGAATCTGTCGAGTAGTAGTAGTAGTAGTAGTAGTAGTAGTAGTAGTAGTAGTGGTGGTGGTGGTGGTGATGTGGTGGTGGTGGTGGTGGTTGTTGTTGGTGGTAGAAGTAGTAGCAGTAACAGCAATCAGCAGCAGCAGAAATGTATTGAGAGCTTCTTTTCTTCATACATCAATAGTTTACAAAAAAATATATATTTACATTCTTGCTTAACCCACGGGGACTTTGTTATGTTCAAAATTATTATATTTCGAATTTATTCTGTGTTGCATATAAATATTGTTTAATTACAAGCTTTCAAATGTACAAATATACGAATTGGGTTATGAATCGAGGTGTTAACGTTATTCATGTTTCTTTTATATAGATGCTAATCTGTACTATTGAGAAAGGAAAGAAATGGATACGTCCTCTCTGAGAAATGGTCAACAAGCCATGAAACGGTCCGTGGCAAACTCCCTATCCTGTTAAAAAAATGGGCTTACATTCTTATTTATCTCACAGTGAAGCTTTGTAATATTTGAATTAATTGCAGTCCATCGGATTTAAGCATGTTCTGCAAAATTATTAAATAAAATGTTACACTTCTACTTGTTTCAGTCATTTGACTATGGCCATGCTGGAGCACTGCCTTTAGTCGAGCGAATCAACCCCAGGATTTATTCTTCGTAAGCCTAGTATTTATTCTATCGGTCTGTTTTGCCGAACCGCTAAGTTACGTGGACGATGTTGGGGGGGGGGGGCACAAACACAGACACACAAACATACACACACACACACGCGCACACGCACACACACACACACACACACCACACACACACATATATATATATATATATATATATATATATATATATACGACGGGTTTCTATCAGTTTCCGTCTACCAAATCCACTCACAAGGCTTTGGTCGGCCCGAGGCTATAGTAGAATACACTTGCCCAAGGTGCTACGCAGTGGGACTGAACCCGGAACCATTTGGTTGGTAAGCAAGCTACTTACCACACAGCTACCCCCCTATGACTACTGACAATTCTGTAAGATCGCCGACTTAATTCGATTACTAATACTCCTGTCTTGTTTTGGCACAAGGCCAGCAATTTTGTCGGGTGACGAAGTCGAGTAACAGTGCTTCACTAGTACTCATTTTATCAACCGCGAAAGGATAAACAGCAAAGTCGAACTTAGCAGAATTTGAACCCAGAACCTAAAAGTGAATGGAATGTCGCCCGATATGTTAACGATTCTGCCTGGCTTAATACGATTACGAATAATATTTGAATTACACAAGATCACTAAAATGACTTGGTCTAAGGATTTGGCGCTGTGAAGATCAGTTTTAATGCTTTGAAGAGAGAATCGAACCGTAACTTGCTCTCTAACTAGTGAGGGGCACTAACAGAGTGTCGCTAGAGAGCTTCAGTTATTCATACCAACTCTGTTCAAATCCCGTTGTGGCAAAATTTGCCTGTAATAATTCCGTACTGGAATTTTCTTACTATTATTATTCTTCACCACTTCATCCGCCTTCTTCTTCTTCCTTTTCTTTCTTCTTCTTCTTCTTCTTCTTCTTCTTATTCCTTCTTTCTTCTCCTACTCCTCCTCCTCCTCCTCCTCCTACTTCTTCCTTTTCTTTCTTCTTCTTCTCCTCCACTTCCTCCTCCTCCTCCTTCTTCTTCTTCCTTTTCTTTCTTCTTCTTCTTCTTCTTCTTCTTCTTCCTTTTCTTTCTTCTTCTTCATCTACATCTTTTTTTTCCTTCTTCTTCTTCTTCTTCTTCTTCTTCTTCTTCTTCTTCTTCCTCTCCACTTTTCTCTCATATCGTACTCGAGGTTGAAAAGCTCAGTTTCGCAACATAATGAGTCGATTGTCTAGCCATGAAGCGTTTTTCACACTGTAGCTGTCCCATGTTCGATCCTACTCTCTGTAACTTGGGGCAAAATTTTCTAGCATGACCTCAACTCCATCCAAATGTTGATAATGAAGCTGTGTAGACGGAATCTATGCAGACGCTGTTCAATCAGCACTGACCTGCGGTAAAGCAATAACAGCATCAATGCAATCTCCGGATGCAGCCATTTTCTTTTGTTTATGCCATTAGCTGTACTGGTATAACTAGGAATTGTATATCACCCCCATTCATGTGTTGAGTGAAAATAAACTAAAATTGACAAACTGACTGTATTGGATGAAACTTACAGTAAATTAGAAACAAATTGCTGGTAAAGTTATTAGAAGACCAAATCTTTCCTTGATGCTTTAGTTTTTATTTGGAACAAACATTTTGGCCAAGTGCCCGTTCTAGCTATAACTCATGTATGGATCGTAGCTTCTTTTAGCCGTTCTCTTTAGCCTTGCGAATCCTGCAAAGAAAGCCGTAGACTCTACACTTGCTCCTTTTATTAATCTACTAAAAACGGTCAAATTGATTTGGGTTAATCTAAACCAAAAATTGAAACTACAAAGTGCATTCCAAAATTTTTAGACTTTTTTACGGTGAGCTGGGAGAAACGTTAGCACGCCGGGCAAAATGCGTAGCCGTATTTCGTCTGCCGTTACGGTCTGAATTCAAATTCCGTCAAGGTCAACTTTGCCTTTCTTCCTTTCGGGGTCGATTAAATAAGTACTAGTTAAGCACTGGGGTCTATATAATCGACTTAATCCGTTTGTCTGTCCTTGTTTGTCCTCTCTATGTTTAGCTCCTTGTGGCTAATAAAGAAATAGGTATTTCGTCTGTCTTTACTTTCCGAGTTCAAATTCCACCGAGGTCGACTTTGCCTTTCACCCTTTCAGGGTCGATAAATTAAGTACCAGTTGAAGACTGGGGTCGAACTAATCGACTGGCCACCTCCCCCAAAATTTCGGGCCTTGTGCCTATATTAGAAAATATTTTTTTATGGAAAGATATCTATTAATTTCAAACTGCAAGGCCCTAAGGTCCTTCATAGTAGAAGCCTCTGTCTTCAATATACTTGTAGTGCTCCAGCATGAACTTCTTCCAAATTGAGGTTATCTGGGACCCTTGTCACAGCCTTCATCGTCTTCAAAATGACTAAACCTGAGGTCCTCCTTCAGCTTTGGGGCCAATCAAAAGTCACAGAGAAGAAACTCTTGGCTGGAGGTAAGGCGAGAAATAATTTTGATGTCCAGCTCTATCAAGTATTTGGTTACCTGAATGCTTGTCACTGAGTACCCTGAGAACAAAAGTTGCTCAAATTTTGCCGCAATTTTTCATAATTCCGTGTACAGTAGCCACAGCCAATTTTCTTCCCCAGCTCTGATGTTCTGTCGTCCTCTCTCTCCCAAACCTTTCATCTCTTTACCATCAATGAACCTTATGTACAATGGGAGAAGTTATTCCATATGCGGTATGGAACATTTCACAAGATTTAGTGACATTTTGCCCAGTTAGACACGAATTTTAGTGCATAGCTGCCTCTATATCCTGATCAGCTGAAACGCTCAGTAATAGTAGGACGTGATCAAAGTGATGCTACAGCCGTCTCCTTCGATCTGGAATGAAAATAGTTGGCAGGTCAATTTATTAGATGTATAGCTATGATAGCGGAGGCGCGTGGCTTAGTGGTTAGAGTGTCAGCACCATGATCGTAAAATTGTAGTTTCGATTCCTGGTGCGGGCGACGCATTCTGTTCTTGAGCAAAACACTTCATTTCACATTGCTCCAGTCCACTCAGCTGGCAAAAATGAGTAATGCTGCGATGGACTGGCGTTCCATCCAGCTGGGGAACACATACGGCATAAAAACCGGGAAACTGGGCCCGTGAGTCTGGCTAGGCTTTAAAAGGGGCGCATTTTTTATAGCTATGATATACTACCACAACCATAATCTATGACAGTTATAACTGCTTCTCCTAAAAAGTCTCAAAACTTCTGGAATGCACCTCGTACGTTCTTCTAATAACCTTACCAGCAATTTGTCTCTAATTTACCGTAAGTTTCATCCAATACAGTCAGTTTGTCAATTTTAGTTTACTTTCACTGAACACATGAACGGGTATGATATACAATTCCTAGTTATACCAGTACAGCTAATGGCATAAACAAAAGAAAATGGCTGCATCCGGAGATTGCATTGATGCTGTTATTGCTTTACCGCAGGTCAGTGCTGATTGAACAGGGTATGATCAAAGGTATTCCGGCCGTGGCCATCGCATCGTTTGTGTTTATTACAGATTACATTGTTTTTTTTTTCGTGTGTGTGTGTGTATAACGTTTTGTATTTAAGACAAACTATTGTGCGATTTGGTAAAGAAACTCGCTTTGCAATATGTGGTTTCGGGTTCCATCTCACTGGGCGTTATTCTGGGCACGTGACTTCAACTCTATAAATCCGGATTAACCAATGGATTGTGAATGAATTTTGCAGTCGGAAACTTTGTGGAAGTCCGTTCTATGTGTGTGAGTGAGTGTGTGTGTGTGTGTGTGTGTGTGTGTGTGTGTGTGTGTGTGTGTGTGTGTGTGTGCACGTGTGTTTGGGCTTATCTTCTCATCTCCTAATACTGCTTGACAACCCATCTTGACTTCTTTTCGCCCCCCGTAACTTACCGATTCGGTAAAAGTTACGGACAAAATAAAGTATGAGATTTGAAAGATATCAGTACTGGTGTCGATTTGTTAGATTAACATTTCAAGGCGGTGACCCCAGCATGGATGTTGTCCAATTACTGAAACGAGTAAAAGATTAGATTAAAAGATACCGCTATCCGCAAGGATCGTATTAACGCACCTGCGTTACGTCGTGTCGTCAACTCAGCCTTTAGCAGCCTACTTACATTTACTGTACATTATTGCAACATGTAAGATTGATCGACGAACAGAAATAAATTCCAAAATTAGGTAACTTGTTATCTTTCTGATTTATCTTCGCAATTCCCTCCCTCGTAATCTCATAAATCAATAGAATACAAGAGAATGGTGATCTTACATCTTGCGATCGATATGCTATAAACAGCAGAACCCTATTGTCTTGAACATAAAATGATGCATTCCATAATGTAGTCTATAATACTTTCTTTTCTCTGCACAAGGCTTGAAATTTAGTAGGTAGGTGTTAGCTGAATACATCTAATTATCAATTTGTACTTATTTTATCAACGCCAAAATGATAGGAGACAAAGCGGAATTTGAACTCCGAACCTAAAGCGAGGAGAAATGTCGCTAAGGATTTTGTCCAGCTCACTGCCCTACAATGTCGCCCATAATATCGGTTTCCAAATTTGGTACAAGGCCAGTAATTTCAGGGAAGGGGAAGGTCGATTACGTCTATCCCAGTGCTTGTCTGCTACCTATTGATGAAAAGTTAAATCGATGAAAAGTTAAATCGACCTCGGTAGAATAATGTAGTCCATAATATTCTTTTCTATTCTAGGCACTAGGCGCGAAATTTTAGGGGAGGTGGCCAGTCGATTAGATCGACTCCAGTGCTCGTCTACTACTTATTTTATGGACTCCGAAATTATGAATAAGATATTAAATCGACCTCGGTAGAATAATGTAGTCCATAGTATTCTTTTCTATTCTAGGCACAATGCCCGACATTTTGGGGGAGGGGGCTAGTCGATTAGATCGACTCCAGTACGCAACTAGTACTTAATTTATCGACCCCGAAAGATGAAAGGCAATGCGAACCTCGGTGGAATTTGAACTCAGAATAAAGACAGATGAAATACCGCTAAGCATTTCGCCCGGGGTGCTAACGTTTTTAATTTCTTTATTGCCCACAAGGGGCTAAGCATAGAGGGGACAAACAAGGACAGACAAAGGGATTAACTCGATTACATCGACCGCAGTGCGTAACTGGTACTTAATTTATCGACCCCGAAAATATGAAAGACAAAGTCGACTTCGGCAGAATTTGAACACAGAACGCAGCGGCGGACGAAATACCACAAAGCATTTCGCCCGGCATGCTAACGTTTCTGCCAGCTCGCCGCCTTAATGTAGCCCATAATACTGATAAATGCAAGAATGTGGTGCGCAGGCAGAATCGTTAGCACGCAGGGTGAAATGCTTAGCAGAATTTCGTCCGTCTTTACGTTTTGTGTTCAAATTCTGCTAAGGTCCACTTTACCTTTCATCATTTCGGGGTCGATAAAATAAATACTAATTGAGCACCAGGATTGATGTAACTGACTATCGCCCTTCCATAAACTTTTACATCTTGTACTATAGTTGAAAGAATTATGAAGAAACAATAAACATTTATAAGGTTCTGAATAAGCACTCCACGACCGCCATCATTCTTTTTCTTTGCAAAAATTCCTTCGGATTTCTATATGCTTATATCGGTGATTGTAAAGGTGCATGGCTGAGTAGTTAGAGAGTCGAGCTTACGATCATGAGGTTGTGAATTCGATTCCCGGACTGTGTTGTGTTCTTGAGCAAGACACTTTATTTCACGTTGCTCCAGTTCACTCAGCTGTAGAAATGAGTTGTGACATTACTGGTCTCATGCTGTATTGGCATTTGCCTTTACCTTGGATAACATCAGTGGTGTGGGGAGTGGAGGCTGGTATGCCTGGGCGACTGTTGGCCTTCCATAAACAACATTAAACCGGACTCGTGTCTGGGAAGGTAACTTCCTAGTTGCAATCCCATGGTCATTCATGACCGAAGTGGGTCTCCTCCTCCTCCTCCTCCTCCTCCTCCTCCTCATCTCGGTGATTTCAATTCACCTGGCCATGAAAGAAAAAAAAGATCTTTTTCATGTTTTCGCCGAAACCCAGCAACCCTTCGTTCAAGTGTACTCAACAGGCCGTAACTGATTTTCTGAATTATATTTTAAACATAGGAAATAACAATTACTGCAACAAAAATATTTTCAAATTTACATCTTATTTGTTGTTTTTCTCCTTTTCTTTTTTGGTGTGGGGTGCATTTTGGCCCTTCAAGTAGTCCTCATCATAATAGAATACTTATTCCAAACTTGCTCCCAAATGCCCCTTTATATTTAAGCGTAAAATCTAATCGAATTCTTGTTATACTTCTCCCTCTCCTCCCTCTCTCCTCTCTCTCTCTCTCTCTCTCTTCTTTCTCTCCCTCCTTGTCTTTTTCGCCTCTTCTTCCTTCTTTCCCTGTCTCTCTTTCTGTCTGGCTCTCATTGGATTTTACATCCCCGAATTTCGAAAAGCCAATCGACACACTCAAAAAAAAAACAAAAGAGAAAGACACCGGAAGAAGCAGTCTGATATTTACATTAACCTCAACTCACGCACACACACACACTCTTTCTCTCTCTCCCTGTCTCTTCTTCCCTCTCCGTTTCTCTCCCTCTCTTCCTCCCACTTTCTGACTCCTCTCTCGCTCTCATCTCCTCCTCCTACTCTCTCTCTCACCCTATTCTCCCTCTTACTCTCTGTCGTCCTCCTTCTCGCCCCTTGCTCCTCCTCTCTCTCTCTCTGCTCTCTCCTCCCTCTCTTCTCTCTCCCTGTTTCCCCATCCTCTCCCAACACACACACACACACACACACACACACACACACACACTTTTTCTTTCACTTTCAAACTATTTACGACAATAACTGGTTACGGAATCAAACTACAATATCTGACATATTTATTTCGTCCAATCAAAACATATGAACGTTAAATTGGACTTCATCTGTGAAGCTAACAAGGAACGAAACGAGACCCAATACAATAATAAGTCGGATCGAACCAGCTAGAAATACCTGTCAAACCATCCAGGACAGGCAGTGGCGTTGCTAGAGTGTATAATGCTAGGGGCAGTCCTTGTGTTTGCCGCCCCTATACAGGCTTATACAGCAGATTCATAGGTGCGGCCTTCATAAAAGTGCCACCCAGGGCGACGCGGTCCATCACTTCCAGCCTCGCTTAGCAACGCTACTGAGCGCAGGAGCTTCTTGACATGCTAGAAATAACGACTGAATCTAATTGAAATCATGTTCTAAGTGTCTTAGAGAAGGACACGTTGGATCGTGAGGTCCCGCGTTCATGGCACAGAGAAAAAGACGGGAATGTCAGCTGGAATGCCTGTGGCTGTGTGTTAAGAGGTTTGCTCTCCAGCCACATGGTTCCGGGATCACTCCCACTGCGTGGCACCTTAGACAATTGTCTTCTACTATAGCCCCTGGTCCACTAGTGCCTTCCGAGTGGATAGATAGATAGATAGATAGATATTCCTTGTGTTGTACGTTTGTACTCTGTTTTTTCGTTGTTTGAAAAAAAAAGTCCGTTTCCATGTTTTTGTTTTTATGCTTTCGTTTCTCATTGTGTTCAACGTTTTTTCGGTTTCTTGTACCCATATATGCATGTATATATACATATATATGTAGGTATGTACATATATGTATGTATATATGCATATGTTTTATATATTATTTTGTTAGTATATATATATATATATATATATATATATATAGAGAGAGAGAGAGAGAGAGAGAGAGAGGAACAGATTGATTGATAGATAGATAGATAGATAGATAGATAGATAGAAAGATGAGTGCGTGTGTGTGCATGTGTGTTTGTGTATGTATGTGTGTATGTATGCGTGTGTCTGTGTTTCTTTGAGTCTGTGTCTGACACCAGTTGTCGGTGTGTATACGTCCCGTAACTTAACGAATCGGCAAAAACGACCGATAGGATAAGTTCCAGGTTTTAAAAACATAAGCACCACTGGAGTTGATGCGATCGACAAAAATTTTCCAATGCGGCGTTCAATGCCTGGCACTGAGTCTAAATAACTGAAGCAATTAAAAGATAAAATTATTGTTGATCTCGGGCTAAAAAAAACAACACCGGGAGCAACAATATCATCAACAGCAGCAGCCGTCCAAGAATTTGGACCCGGAGATCACCATTTCCAGCGACTTCGAGGGCC
>NC_043005.1:73439485-73466985 GCF_006345805.1 Octopus sinensis
TAACAATCAATGCCGGAAACATACCTTTTTTTTTTTACATACTTCACCAAAATTAAGGAATAAGTAAAGCACAAAATAGACCCATTACTATATATGTCTGTGCTTATAAATCTGCGTGTTGTATGCTTGTGTTTTTTTTTTTATATATGGTTAAACACATATATAAACACACATAGACGAACATAGACACGAAGGGCGAACAAGTACTTTGAAAGAATCATACGTCGATATTGTTATTTATTATAGATAAGTAGTTTGGAAATAGAGACAGGTCAACGGGAGAAAATATTATATATACAGTTATAAAAGTTATATCTTATCTTTATATGCAATTATGTAATACTTGTTTCAAACTTTGGTACCGGGCCAGCAATTTCTGGGAAGGTGGGTTAGTCGATTATATCAGCCCTCAGTATTCAACTGGTACTTGTTTAATCAACCACAAAAAGGTTGAAGGGCAAAGTAGACCTAGGCACAAATTGAACTGCGAACGTTAAAGCGGACGGAATGCCGTAATGCATTTTGCCCCGTGTGTTAACGACTTTGCCAAGTTCACCACCTTGTATCGTGATACATTCATATAAATATATACAGTTCTACATACATACATACATAATACATACATCCAATCATGGATGCATGCATACATACATACTTAAACATACACAATATATATATATATATATATATATATATATATATATATTCACACACACATATATAATATTAGATATATATATATATTATATATATACACACATATATATAATGTATATATATCGATATATATATATATATGTATGTATATATATGTATTTGTATATATACAGATATGTATATATATATTATATATATATATATAATACTTATATATGTCATATATATATATACTTACAGATATATATATATACATATATATGTATGTACATTATATGTATACATATGTAAATATATACATGTGTGTATGTATGGTATATGTATCTATATCTATATATATATGTATATGTATGTATAATATATATGTATACGTGTGTGTGTACGTGTGAATGCATTTTTGTGCTTGCATGCTTGTCTGCATATCTATATACATATATATATATATATATACAATATATAATTTATCTTACCTTAGATGACATTGTCAATTCTCTTTATATATGTTATGTGTTTTCACAGTATGTTATACTTTTTTTTAGACCGTATCTCTGCTGATATCTGTTTTCTTCTTCTTTTTTCCTTTTTTTCTTTTATTGTTTTATTGATATTTTTCTTATGTTGTTACAATATTTGTAAGCGTGTGTGTGTGTGTGTGCGTTTCTGTGTGTGCGTGTGTGCGTGTGTGTGAATGTGTGTGTGTGTGTTTGTGTGTGTGTGTGTGTGTGTGTGTGTGTGTGTGTGTGTGTGTGTGTGTGTGTCAGCGTTTCTTTGTCTCTTTTCTTTCTTTTTTTTTGTTGTCTCGATGGTACTGTGTGGAACGGAAGGAAGTTGGTGAATTTCCGAAGTTAAAAGTAAAAAAGAGCCAACCGCTTATTCTACTAGCAGACGTCTTCGAGTCTGTCTTATTTTTCCCTACTCTGTCTGCGAGGTTTGTCCGTCTGTCTGCCTGACTGTCTGTCTGTCTATCTGTGTTTTCGCTGGTTGCCTGGTTTGGCTGGCTGGATGGCTGCTTAACTGACTGTCTGTCCGACTGACTGTCTGACTCGGTTTGTTTTGGCTTGTTTTCTCTTCCGCTTATCTCTGTCCGCGTTGCCTGCTTATTTTGCATATGACGACCAGCCTGCCAACCAGCACGCCTGGCTGTCTGCCTGCCTGCCGCTGTTTCCCGCCTTATCCGATTTGGTTTTGCCTCTTTTTACCTTTTGCAGTAGAAGTAGTTGGTTGCGCTCATATCGCATGCAGTGACGAATAACAACAACAACAACGACAGCGACAGCAATAACAATAACAACCACGGCAAATACAAACGGCGTTTTCTATAACTATGACTCTGATGGTGGCATTGTTTCTGCATTTTTATATTGTACCAACGCACGCGCGTTAGGTGTGGTGTCACCAAGAAACGAAAAAAAAAAAAAAAACAGAAAGCAGACGACTCTTTATCGCTTTTATTTTTATTTTATTTTCTTTCTTCTAAGCGACATATTCTTTTTTTATATTTAGCAGACGACAATTGCAAAACTGACTGAGATGTAGACGACTTTTTTTCTCAAAACGATAAGAAAATAACAACGACATCAGTATCACAACCAAGATCAATAGTATCTACAATGAAATCAATATCAACATAAATAACTATATTATAATACAATCACTACTATTGTAAATAGTATCGACAATATCCATATAACATCAACTATTATAATATTGCTAATAGAAATGTCACAATCAACATTATTAATCATGTCACTATGACATCATAAACTATAACATTTATCATCATTAAATCATTACCAACTTTAATATTGCTGTCAATATTGTCAAAAATATTACTATCAACATTATCATTATCGTTACTATTACGGAATCAATTATAAAATACTTTCAACAATATCAACATCGTTATTATAGTATGATCAACTACAACATTCTATGAACATTATCGCTTATGCCATTATAAAAATATGAGTTGTTTAATGATAATATGAATAATATCAATAATAACGATGACAACGTTATCACCAAAGTCACTATCACAGCAGATATAACTTGTCATCAATATATCAATATCAACTATGTAATATTATTATCAATACTATCAACAATTTTGCTATCAACAGTAAAGTCACTAAGACATAACTACTATAACGCGTCACAACTTTTTCAACACACATATTCTCTTTTTACTCACTTTTACTTATTTCAGTCATTTGACTGCGCCCATGCTGGGGCACCGCCTTTTTTAGTCGAGCAAATCGACCCCAGGACTTATTCTTTGTAAGTCTAGTACTTATTCTATCGGTCTCTTTTGCCGAACCGCTAGGTTACAGGGACGTAAACACACCAGCATCGGTTGTCAGGCGATGTTGGAGGGACAAACACAGACATACAAACACACACACACACGCGCACGCACATACACACGCATACACACACACATATATGCACATATATACGACGAGCTTCTTTCAGTTTCCGTCTACCAAATCCACTCACAAGGCTTTGGTCGGCCCGAGGCTATAGTAGAAGACACTTGCCCAAGGTGCCACGCAGTGGGACTAAACCCCGAACCACGTGGTTAGTAAGCAAGCTACTTACCACACAGCCTCTCCTACACCCACACATCACTACAGCATCAACAACAATAGCATAAAGCTTTAACAACACATAATATAATCAAGAGTTTAATACAAATACAAATACTAATGATAATAATCCCTTTCTAATACTGGCAGAAGGCCTTAAATTTTGTGAAAAGGCTCTACTCGATTATATCGGATCTAATGCCCAGCTGGTTCTTATATCATTAACCCTGGGAGGAAGAAAGTCAAAGCCACCCACGGCGGAATTTGAACTCAGAACGTAAAGACTGACAAAATACCGCTTATCATTCTGCCGAAAGCCCGCCTTAATAGTAAGAACAACAACAGTAATAATAATAATAATAATAATAATAATAATAATAATATATAATAATAATATAATAATAACAATAACAATAATAATAATAATAATAATAATAATAATAATAATAATAATAATAATAAATAATAACAATAACAATAATAATCATAATGTCGATGATGATGATGATGATGATGATGATGATGATGATGATGATGATTATGATGATGATGATACTATATGTATATTTAGTGGAGGCGCAATGGCCTAGTGGTTAGGACAGCGGACTCACAGTTTTAGGATCGCGGTTTCGATTCCCAGACCGGGCGTTGTGAGTGTTTATTGAGCAAAAAACACCTAAAGTTCCACGAGGCTCCGGCAGGGGGTGGGTGGCGATCCCTGCTGTTTAAAAAAGTATTGGCGCAGGAGTGGTTCCGGGTTCAGTTCCACTGCGTGGCACCTTGGACGAGTGTCTTCTACTATAGCCTCGGGCCAACAAATGCCTTGTGAGTGGATTTGGTAGACGGAAACTGAAAGAAGCCTGTCGTATATATATATATATGTGTGTGTGTTTGTGTGTCTGTGTTTGTCCCCCTAGCATCGCTTGACAACCGATGCTGTTGTTTTAACACCCCGTTACTTAGCGGATCGGCAAAAGAGACCGATAGAATAAGTACTGGGCTTACAAAAGAATAAGTCCCGGGGTCGAGTTGCTCGAATTAAAGGCGGTGCTCCAGCATGGCCGCAGTCAAATGACTGAAACAAGTAAAAGAGTATATGTATTTGTGTGTATGTTTGTGTGTCTGTACTTAACAACCGATGCTGGTATGTTTACGTCCCCGTAAGATGGCGGTTCCGAAAAATAGACTGATAGAATAAGAACTAGGCTTACAAAGAATAAGTCCGGTGGTCGACTAAAAGAAGTGCTCCAACATGGCCACATTCAAATGACTGAAACAAATAAAAGAATAAAAGAGTAAAAGAATAGAATGTATAGAAGGAAATAAAGGAGAATGCCATTATTATTTTTGAACCTGTGGAAAACACACGACATGTCAAAACATCGTCCACTTGATAACAATGGCACTATTTTCATCTGATGATAATAATAACAATAACAACAACAATAATAATATATAATAATAATAATAATAATAATAATAATAATAATAATAATAATAATAATAATAATAATAACAATAATAATGATAATGATAATGATAATGATAAAAGACCCCCTTCGGTCATGAATGACCATGGGATTGCACCTAGAAAGTTACCTTCCTAGATACAAGTCCGGGCAAGGTTGTTTATGGAAGGCCAGCAGTCGCCCTTGCATACCGGCCTCCCCTCTCCACGCCACCAGTGTTATCCAAGGGAAAGACAAAGGTCGATACAGCTTGGCACCAGTGACGTCGCAACTCATTTCTACAGCTGAGTGAACTGGAGCAACGTGAAATAAAGTGCCTTGCTCGAGAACACAACACGCAGCCCGGTCCGGGATAAAAATCAAGTTCCCATGCCGGGAATCGAACCCGGGCCGCCTGGGTGAAAGCCAGGAATCCTGGTAATTATCCTGATAATGATAGTGATAATGATAATGATAATAATAATAAAATGGTTTCTAATCGATGAATCAATGCCAATAGATGACAATGTTTCTCTCTAAAAAAACAGAGAAACTTTCAAAATACTAAGACCTGGAAATAGAGGTAACTCGAATGTGGAGCCTAAAAACGGAAACAATTCCTATTATAGCAGGCGCATTACGTATGATAAAAAAAAAACATTCAGACAAATACATACGAAAAACACCAGGACTTACAAAGTATATATAACATACAGAAACTTCTAAACACTGTAGACATCCCACGTAAAACACTTTCAATACAATGATAATAAGAGCTCCACAACAAACTACAGCACATACCCAAGGCGCACAGAGCTACGCTCGGTAGTGCAGTGAAAGCACGTGATAAAAATAAGATCACTAAATAATAATAATAATAATAATAATAATAATAATAATAATAATAATTATAGTAATAGTAATAATAATAATACTCAATGCTAAAAACAAGATAATAGGTATTAACACTTTAGCTGTCCCAGTTATAAGTTACAGCTACAATATCCTTAACTGGATGATAAATGAACTGATCAAAATAGATAGGAAAACAAGAAAAATAATGACAGGATCTAGGATACATCACCCAAAATCTGACATAGAAAGACTATATATACAACGTATAGAAGATGGTAGAGACCTTATACAGCTGGAAAACTACCATAAAATAACCACCATAGGACGCAAAATATCTACTTCAGAAGGAAGGAAAACTGATACAAATAGCGGCATAACACGAGCAAAACAAAAGCTGTTCTCAGTATTTAAGGAAGCTGACAAATACAAACAAGAAATCATGCCACCTAAAAAATATGAAGAAGAAGAAGGAGAAGAAGAAGAAGAAGAAGAAGAAGAAGAAGAAGAAGAAGGAGGAGAAGAAGAAGAAGAAGAAGAAGAAGAAGGAGGAGGAGGAGAAGAAGAAGAAGAAGAAGAAGAAGAAGAAGAAGAAGAAGAAGAAGAAGAAGAAGAAGAAGAAGAAGATGATGATGAAGAAGCAATAATAGCTATAAAATAAATGAAGTCCAAACTAAAACTAGAACAGCAAAGAACCATGATAAAACGATGACAAGAAAAGCCCCTTCATGGTAAATACTGGACTAAATTAAATGCAAAAGAAATAGACAAAGAAAAATCCCAGCAATGGTTGAGAAGCTCAGGACTCAAAGCAGAGACAGAGGGATTTTTAATTGCAGCACAAGACCAAAGCCTCCCCACCAGAAATTACCAAAAACATGTAATGAAAAAATATAACAGTAACTGCAGAATATGTGGAGATGGACAAGAAACAATAAATCATATTATCTCTGGCTGCCCAGTCCTGGCTAAGAAGGAATATATTCACAGACATGACAGAGTTGGAACCTACATACACTGGAAGCTATGGCAACATTATGGAATAACAACAGAAAAAAGATGGTATAGGTACACACCAGAAAAGGTCACAGAAAACGAGAAAGCAACCATACTCTGGGATATGCCGATACACACAGATAGAGAAATTAAGGCCAACAGACCTGATATAGTTGTCAGAGATCATGAAGAAAAAAAATGCTTTCTAATTGATGTATCAATACCGGCAGATGACAACGTGTCTCTAAAAGAAATGGAGAAACTTTCAAAATACAAAGACCTGGAAATAGAGGTAACCAGAATGTGGAAGCTAAAAACGGAAACAATTCCTATCATAGTATGTGCAATTAGGCATGATAAAAAATATTCAGACAAATACATAACAAAAACACCAGGACTTGCAAACACATATAACATACAGAAAATTGCACTACTAGGCACTGCACACATCCTACGCAAAACACTTTCCACACAATAACCATCAGAGCATCACAACAAATTACAGCACATACCCAAGGCACACAGAGCTACGCTCGGTAGTGAAGTGAAAGCAGACTATAAAAAAAAACTACTGAATAATAATAATAATATAATAATAATAATAATAATAATAATAATAATAATAATAATAACAACAACAACAACAACAATAATAACAACAACAATAATAATAATAATAATAATAATAATAATAATAATAATAATAAAGATAATACGAAAAATTTATTAATAGTATGGATAGATTATAAGAAAGCCTATGATACCATTCCACACTCATGGATTGGTTAATATTTGAGTATATTCAATATTGCAGACAACATAAGAGAATTAATTAGCTTCAGCATGAAGATCATGGAAAGTAGATCTCTATCCAGGTAACACAGCAGTAGTTAATATCAAGAGAGGAATTCTCCAAAGAGATTCGTTATCCTCTTTACAGTTGACTTATATTTGAACCGGTTTTATTTAGCATTAAGGAAGGCTAAGGCCGGGTATCGGTTCAGAAATAGTAAAGGAAAAGTTAACCATTTGTGCCACATGGATGATGTAAAGCTTTTTAGTAAGAATAAAAATAACTGGGGTCGATATAATCGAATTAATCCGTTTGTCTGTCCTTGTTTGTCCTCTCTGTGCTTAGCTCCTTGTGGGTAGTAAAGAAATTGGTATTTCGTCTGCCGCTACGTTCTGAGTTCGAATTCTGCCGAGGTCGACTTACCCTTTCATCCTTTAGATGTCGATTAAATAAGAACCAGTTACGCACTGGGGTCGATATAATCGACTTGATCTGTTTGTCTGTCCTTGTTTGTCCTCTCTGTGTTTAGTCCCTTGGTGGTAGTAAAGAAATAGGTATTTCGTCTGCCTCTACGTTCTGAGTTCGAATTCCGCCGAGGTCGACTTTGCCTTTCATCCTTTCGGGTTCGATTAAATAAGTATCAGTTACGCACTCGGGTCGATGTAATCGACTTAATCCGTTTATCTGTCCTTGTTTGCCCTCTCTGTGTTTAGCCCCTTGTGGGTAGTAATGAAATAGGTATTTTGTCTGCCGTTATGTTCTGAGTTCAAATTACGCCGAGGTCGACTTTGCCTTTCATCCTTTATGGGTCGATTAAATAAGAACCAGTTACGCACTGGGGTCGATATAATCGACTTGATCTGTTTGTTTGTCCCTGTTTGTCCCCCCTCTGTGTACCCCCTTGAGGGCAGTAAAAAATAAGAAGTGGACAAGGTATGTCATTGTTGGAGGTTGCAAATGCTGATGAAAGGATTTTGACACACCTAACTGCATGGTGGATTGACAAAATGATTAATTATTAGTCAAACAATTAATTAGTTAACGAATTAACTAACACTAATTAATGAACAAGGGAGTGTGTTTGTTATTGACATAATGATCATTTGAAATACTGCAAATTTGTTTCAACACACAATTTCACATTGCAAACCAAATACAAAAACGAAGCATTTCAATAACTATTCAAGGAATTGTCTGCTGCTTAGAGAAATGAGACCGTTCTGTTTTGTATTTTAGTAATGATTTCCCTCTGGAGGGAAATGATAAGAAAAAATTAGTGTTTCCAAAGAATTCAATACAGCGTTCCTGCTTTATTTTAGTATTTTTTTTATCATTCTTCATTGCAAAATCGGTCGAAAATGATTCATTGTACTATCTTCTGCATCTAACTGTCCAGATGTAAGAAAATTGTAATGAAATGTAGTTAAGTATTTAGATGAAACGTCTCCATGTTTTATATGAATTGATTTGTGGCAACCTTATAACTGACAAAGAGTCGGTTAGTTATTTGAACCAGTTCTTATCTGCTGCGTAGATATCAGTAAAGTGGAACAGGAAAGCTTCATTGCTTTCAAAAAGGAACCACTATCATCTCACTCTTGTTATCTGCTCAGCAACCAAGTAATTAAAATAAGCGTAGTTTGGAGTCCTGGCCTAATATATCAACCTTCTCTCTCGTTGACTATTCTATATGAGATAATTAGAGCATGAGGACGTTCTAATACATGGATGCTGCTTCCATAGAGAATGGAAATAGCATTCATTATCAAACTCCGAAACATTTAAAGAACGTATATATACTTACGTGCGTTTGAGCGAGTGCGTGTATACACATACATACGTACATAGATACATACATTCATACATACATGCATGCAAGCATATATACATGCATACATACATACATATATCCATACATATGTATATATATACATTCATAATACGTTACGCATTCACAGTCACACATAACTATCTATGCTCTATCTATCTATCTCCATGTGAAAATGTATAGATAGATAATTAGAAAGATAGATAGATAGAGATAGATAGATAGATAGATAGATAGATAGATGGATGGATGGATGGATAGATAGATAGAATAGATAGATAGATCGATAGATAGATAGATGATAGATGATAATAGATAGATAGAAGGATAGATGATAGATGGATAGATAGATAGATATGTTTCTTTATTAGCCACACAGGGCTGCACACAGACAGGACAAATTACAAGGTAGAGCTTTTCTTATGGGGGTAAAAAGAGGGGGTTGGTTTTCGATCAAAAGGGATCGTAAAAGGAAAGAAAAAGGACCAAAAAAAGGGGAGGATTTAAAAAAAAAATGGGGGGGAGGGAAGAAAAACTAAAGATAGATAGATAGATGGACTGATAGATAGATAGATAGATAGATAGATAGATAGATAGATAGATAGATAGATAGATAGATAGATAGATAATAAAAATGCATTCGTTAAGGAGATTGAGTTGCTTAGCAAAATACCTCATTCCATCCTCTTTCCATTTTCCCCGGTCAAAAACCCAGCTGCATGTTTTCATTATCTCCCTGTCCATTCCCATGTTTTCAACCACCTTCTTCTGTGGTCTTCCTATACATCTTTACTGTTTACATTTGTTCCATGCATGACCTCATAGACTAGAGCTAGAGTGTTATGCTGTTTTGTCACATGAGTAAACAACGACAATCTGTGCATTATTTATAACTGCCAAATGTGTTGCGCAGTTCGCAGTATTTTCAATAATGAAATAAATACATACATATATAAAAATATATAAATACATAATAAAATATATATATATATATATATATATATATATATATATATATATATATATACATATATATATATATATATACACATATATATATATATATATAGATATATATATATATATATATATATATATATATATATATATATCTATGTATATATATATATATATATATATATATATATAATATATATATATATAATATATATATATATATATATATATTAAAGTTAATCCAAACATGAAAACACAAAGAGAAAACACAACAACGCGAGGACGTGGAACAAATATATTATTATTCGATCGACGCTCAGGAAGGAAGGAAGGAAGAAGGAGGGTTTTACGTGTCAGAAACATAGGAAAAGAAAAGATCCAGAAAGAGAAGTATATATATCTATATCTATATATATGTATATATAATATATATATATATATATATATGTTAGTTAGTTAGTTAGTTAGTTAGTTAATTTGGCTCAAAAGCAAATAGCAAGGCCATGTAGGGGGACATGGAGTTAGTACAGGGTGGTGTTCATGTAAAGAGTTCAGGCCACTTGAGGTCCAGGGAGGCTTTGAACAAAGCGGTCGTCGGCATCTTCACCATCTCGTCTGGCAGCTTGTTCCACGGATCCGCAAAGACCCGGACGGAGAAGCTCCTCTCCTTCGATTGAGATGAAATCGTCGCAGGTAGAGCTTTTCGGAATGACCCCGCAGCCGACGCTCTGGAGCAGGAGTGAAGAACACTCTTTCGAGAGGTTACACTTTCCGCTTATGATGTTGTGGGCGAGAATGAGATCACCACGGCGGCGGCGTTTTTCAAGAGAATAAAGGTCGAGCGTCCTCAGCCTTTCTTCGTAGGACAAATTTTTTGAGACCATGAACCATGCAGGTAGCCAGCTTCTGGACTCTTTCGAGATGCTGTTTGTCTTAAGGAGATAAGGAGAAGAGGCTTGAATCCATACTCCAATATGGGTCTCACCAGCGTGACATAGAGTGGTAGGAATATGGCTGCTGTGAGCATTCCGAATGACCGTCGAATCAAGAACAGAATTCCGCGTGCTTTGTTGGCAGCATGGACGCACTGGGCCGAAGGCGAAAAGGAGGAATCCACCAAGATACCCAGGTCCTTTACCTGATCGGTCCTCTCCAGCAGCAGACGACCCGGCTCGAATCAAGTTGAATTGCAGGAGTAGAGCCGACAGGCAGATGACAGCACTTTGACACGTTCAGACACAGGTCCCAATCGTAGACCACTTCCAAATTTGGGTGGGGCATCGACGAAGATCCTCTATATTACCGCAGAGCGACCCGTTTGATATCGTCGGCAAATAGAAGGGTGTGTTTGCGTGAGGTGGTCGGGCAAGTCATTTATGAAGACTAAGAACAACAAGGGCCCAAGCACTGTATATATATATACATACATATTTATATATATATATATATATATATATATATATATATATATATAGGTAGTAGGAGTGGCTGTGTGGTAAGTAGCTTGCTTACCAACCACATTATTCCGGGTTAAGTCCCACTGCGTGGCACCTTGGGCAAGTGTCTTCTACTATAGACTCGCGCCGACCAAAGCCTTCTCAGTGGATTTGGTAGACGAAAACTGAAACCAACCCGTCGTATATATGTATATTTATATATGTATGTGTGTGTGTATATATGTTTGTGTGTCCGTGTTTGTCCCCCTAACATCGCCTGACAACCGACGCTGGTGTGTTTAAGTCCCCCGTAACTTAGCGGTTCGGCAAAAGAAACCGATAGAATAAGTACAAGGCTTACAATGAATAAGTCCTGTGGTCGATTTGCTCGACTAAAGGCGGTGCCTCAGCATGGACAAAGTCAAATGACTGAAAGAAGTAAAAGAATAAAAGAGAATAATGAATATAGTAAGAAACATACTTGCATACATATGTGCACATATATAAATATATATATATATATATGCATGCATGTATATATGTATATACACATGTATATGAATATATGTGCGCATATAGTTTACATACAATCACATTGCACTGAAGTAAAACGCTACAAGACTGTTAAACCGGAAGTGAGAAAGTTTCGCCGGGAGAAATTTATGAATCACCAGTGACTTGTTTAACTGTGAATTCACTCTTCATTCATGAACAATGCTTTCTTTCCAGTCATGTACCACTCACAGCTGCATAGAATTTGCAGAAACTTGAATGCAATCCATCAAACTCTCTTTTTGTTTTGCGAAATCAGCATTTAGTGTGGACGCAAACACTGCAGAGACCATTTTATTAAGCTTGCCTTTGGCTAAATAATAATAAACAAAGTAGAAGAGTTTGGTATTCGCTTTTATCATCTAAAACGTATTGTGAATGCACACTCGTTTGTCTGTGCGAGCTTGATCTAATAGTTACAAAACAAACCTATAAGCAACCATTAAACAACTATTAAATATCACTTTATATTGAAGGTTTCTATAAATCGTATTTCAGTCTATGGAGAGGTATTGAGCTTGAATTAAATTCTGATTCATTCTTAAGTAGTTACTAAATACAGCCATTGTATTTTTAAATTAGCTCTTCTACCTTCAACAGTTGCGCAATTCTGCCGCCGGGAAGATGAAGATTTTTTTAAAAAGTATATTCTTTATTCACACATGTTCATCTTTGAAACTCTCATGAAACAGTCTTGCTTATTTAAACATCACATGCACACCAACACACACATACACTTTCACGTACATTTATACAAGATAATTCAATAAAAATCAACAAATAACTAATTATAAATTAGTTATTCATGTAATCATTTGTGAACACAAATATTAAATTGATTAAAACTAAATAACGCCACTGGTGTAGAGATACATCACTGAGAAAGTATAAGGTCTAGCATTGTCATGTGTATGTCATTCTGATTTAGCCTGAGAATTACGAGAAATGAGTCGTTTTTATGGGCACCGATCAAGTTACACGTTAATTCCACGAATAAGAATTCAGCTGGGCAAAGAACAGAAGGTTCATTGCAGACAGCAACTGAAAATCGACCAAACCACTGTGAATGAAAGTGTCAAATATCTGTCTATGTATCTATCTATCTATCTATCTATCTATCTATCTATCTATCTATCTATCTATCTATCTTCTATCTATCGTCTATGTTTCTATCTCTCTCTCTATCTGTCTCGATCTTATCTATCTCTATCTATCTCTATCTATCTAATCTATCTATCTATCTATCTATCTCTATCTAACAATCAATATCTATCTATCCATCTATCTATCTATCTCTATCTATCTATCTATCTATCGTATCTATCTATCTATCCGTCTGTCTGTCTGTCATGTCTGCATGTCTATCTATTATGTCTGCCTATCTGTCTATCTATCAAATTATCTATCTATATGTGTGTGTGTGTCTGTTTGCCTATGTATGTATGTATATATGTATGTAGCTATCTATCTAATCTGTCTATCTATCAATCTTTTCGTTCGTTGTTCTGTCTGTCTGTCTACTCTATCTATTATCTATCTGTGTACCTATCCTATCCATCCGTCTCTCCATCAATCAATCTACATACACGTATCAGTCTGTGTCTATCAATCTGTCTATATATGTGTATGTGTGTATGTTTTTGGCGCGGTTGTACGTGTGTCTATCTATCAATCTATCTATCTATCTATCTATCTATCTATCTTCTATCTATCTATCTATCTATCTATCTATCTATATCTATCTATCTATTATCTATCTATCTATCTATCTGTCTATGTTTCTATTCTCTCTCTATCTCTCTATCTCTATCTATCTATCTATCTATCTATCTCTATCTAACAATCAATATATCTATCTATCTATCTATCTATCTATCTATCTATCCGTCTGTCTGTCTGTCTGTCTGCATGTCTATCTATATTTGTCTGCCTATCTGTCTATCTATCCAATTATCTATCTATATGTGTGTGTGTGTCTGTTTGCCTATGTATGTATGTATATATGTATGTAGCTATCTATCTATCTGTCTATCTATCAATCTTTTCGTTCGTTGTTCTGTCTGTCTGTCTATCTATCTATCTATCTATCTATCTGTGTACTTATCCTATCCATCCGTCTCTCCATCAATCAATCTACATACACGTATCAGTCTGTGTCTATCAATCTGTCTATATATGTGTATGTGTGTATGTTTTGTGCGCGGTTGTACGTGTGTGTCTATCTATCTATCTATCTATCTATCTATCTATCTATCTATCTATCTATCTATCTATATATATATATATATATATCTGTGGATCTGTCCGTCTGTCGGTATGTATGTATGTCTATTTGCCTCTACCTCCTTCTATCTGATTCGGAAAACTGTTCGTAGAGAACCTACATTTAGCTGTTTTTCGAGCAAATCAGTACATAAGTACATGTGTGATTGTGTGTAAGTGTGCGAGTGTGTGTGTGTAAGTGCAAATTCGCGCGCGCACCTGCTTTTGTAAATTGAGAACATGTTTCTTGAAAGTTTTTATACCAATTTATGCTTGACAATGCATAAATGACATGGCTTTCACAATTTGGCCTTCCCTAAGCGTATCAGCGAGTTTCCCGAAATATCCAAATGTTGGATACGCACACACCGCATTCGTTCACTTATAAACATTCTTGCATCTAAAATTCTCACTCAATCACACGCGCATAAACACACGCACACAAACACAATCATATAAAAAACACACTCAAAGACTCTCTCCCTCTCAATGTGTATATATATATATATATATACATATCCCGTGACCACATGACCGACCGGTTATCAGATGTTGCTATGCATCGCTGGTCACAATGCCTTTCGCATTGTTTTAGCCTTCAAATGGCACTACCCCGTTGTCTAAGCGAGCAGGCTTATATATATATATATAACAAATCAATAAATAAGACATATGCATATATACATACATGTATGTACGTACCTACATCTACATGTATATATACATGCATATATGGGTACAGAACGCCCAAAAAACGTCGAACGCGAAAACATAAACACAAAACCAAGGAAATGGACATTTTCCTTAAACAACGAAAAAATAGAGTACAGGACATACAACACAAAGAAAATTCCCCTTCTTCAGTCGCCTCTGTTTCATCTACTCCGCGTTTCGAAGGTAAAGGCGAGACAAGACTTCTTGAAACATTCCTTCCCGCAAATTAAATAAAATTTGAGATTTTTTTGCGGAGGGGTAAAAATGGTAACAAAAACAGGACAGTAAAGACAGTACAAAATATAAACAGTAAAAGACAGGACAAGGAGAATAACTGTAACACAGACATTGAGGGTTGTTAAGCCAAACGAGAGAAAATATTACGAACGATTATATATATATATATATATATATATATATATACATACATACATACAGTGATCCTTTGGCTTACAAGTTTAATTCGTTCTGTGACGGAGCTCGTAACTGAAATTACTCTTATGTCAAATCAAATTTCCCATTGAAGTGAATTGAAATATCATTAAACCGTTCCGAGACCCCACAAAAAGCTCAGTAATATTTTGTTAGGTGTTTTTAAATAAGAAAAATGTCCTTAGAAATAACTGGTTTTATTAAGTATTATGTACAACTTTTACCTTGGAGATCAGACGACTTGAGGATGGTGACGGAGGTGGAGGAGAAAGGCTGAATTGAATAACTGAATCTTATTCCATGATTTTCGCCGTTTTCGCCACGCTTTCCACACTTTCATCTGCAAGAGTTTTCGATAAAAAAAAAACTATCCAATAAGGTCTGTTTCATCCTCACTTTCCGAGTGTTTCTGAAACGTGTTAGGCAAATGTCATCAAATAGCACCGTTGCAACCTTTTCCGAGCGTTTCTTCTCCGTGTGCTGCTGCGTCTGTAGATTATTTAGCTCTTCTATTGTCAGCTCCTCGATGAGCTCCTTGCCATCACCCTCATCCCTGATTAGGCCCATGGACTTGCCGAGGGATACAATCTTCTCTACCACTACCGCTGTGGATTCGAATCTTTCATAGTCCATTTCCGATGGAGGCGCAATGACCCAGTGGTTAGGGCAGCGGACTCGTGGTCGTAGGATCGCGGTTTCGATTCCCAGACCGGGCGTTGTAAGTGTTTATTGAGCGAAAACACCTAAAAGCTCCACGAGGCTCCGGCAGGGGATTGTAGTGATCCCTGCTGTACTCTTTCACCACAACTTTCTCTCACTCTTACTTCCTGTTTCTGTTGTACCTGTATTTCAAAGGGCCGGCCTTGTCACGCTGATTATCCCCGAGAACTACGTTAAGTGTACACGTGTCTGTGGAGTGCTCAGTCACTTACACGTTAATTTCACGAGCAAGCTGTTCCGTTGATCGGATCAACCGGAACCCTTGTCGTCGTAACCGACGGAGTTCTTCCGTCCCCAGTCCATTTCCGACACAAGTTCAGGTCACAGCTTCTTCCACGCAGAGGTCAAAGTCCTCTTTGTAAAACCCTGCCAGGCGATATCGATATTTCTGAGGCATATCATGATGTTATTATAGTGGTTGTTCCAGAACTCTCGAAGGGTGAGGATTGTGCTCTTCGTCCGCTCAAAGCAGCAGTGGAACAGGTGCTTGTTGAACTCATTCTTGAAATTAGAAACCCCCTGCTGATTCATGGGTTCCAGGATAGGGATGGTGTTGAGTGGAAAGTAGGGAACGTTTATAAACATGAACCTTTCGAGGATGTCATCTTAAGTTAGGTGGGGGAACAGGTGCATTGTCCAGGATGGGAAGGGCTTGCAGAGATATGCTATTTTCCTGGAGATATTTTTAAACATGAGGGCCAAATGCCAAATTCACCTACTGTACAATGAACTGCCTGCGACCCACGCCCTTGATTTTCCTTCCACACACATACACATACACATACACACACACACATATATATATATTATATATATATTATATATATATATATATATATGGCGATACTTACTCTGAGGACTACAGAAAGTTGCAGAAAGTGTATGAAAAAACATCGATATTGACGACAGATCTGAGAGACCCGCAACTAGCAGAATTGAGAAAAACATCGCAGATGTGCGGGCAGCTGCTTAGGGGAAATCGTCGAATTACCATCCGTGAGTTATAAGAGGATGTGCAGAATAGTTACGGTTCAGTTCAGTCCATTATCACTGATGATTTGGGTATGAGACGCATGTCTTCCAAGTTGACCAAAAAGATACTCGGGTTTCAGTTGTACAAGTTCTCCTTGATTGTGTCGAGAACGATGAAAACGTTCTCATCAGGTATCGCCAAGCATTTGACAAAATTTGATGCAGATGCTCTGCTCAACTTTGTCATGTTCAATGTGACGATCACACGCTACACAAGAAATGCTGTAAACCGCGGAAGTGAGTTAGAACGTTAAAACTTAATGTACATGCACAGCAGAGTTCAAGGTTAATCTGTGCCAAGCGGCTTTACTCTATGTGCTTAGCTTCGTTACTATGGCAACAATCTGGATACTTAGTGATCAAACCACATATATATGTGTGTGTGTGGTGTGTGTGTGTGTGTATGTACGTATGTATGTATATATACGTGCTTATTCGTGAAAAACAATAAATCACTAACTATAACTGTAACTACTTGTCGACAGAATTAAGATGTTGATTTATATAAACGTAACCGGGAAACAAGACAGGGTATGTTTGATATTTATTTAAAAATTCCTATTTTGAGAGCCTGTCGACAAATCCCTCTACCTGTGTACCGCGTTACACCATTCAGAACGAGCATGTCAAACATTTTATTTTTACGTTCAGTCTTAACGCTAAAAATTATTCTATACTTATTTTTTAGTCTATTTTTTCATCGATATATTTATCTGCTCTTCGCCTGCCTACAGAGATCGCTACACGCAAGAGAAAAACCAAACATTTTAAAATTTACTTTATACGCCTGCAAGCACACAAACTCACACATTTGTATACCTTTCAGCAGATATGCAAGAACTATGTTCCTTACGATGCACATACAGACCTACACACCATTTTATTTGTACACACGCAAAGAAGCGAACACGCATGTTCGCCTATAAACACACATGCAACATACATACACATTTAAATACAAACACTTACACACACACAAACATGCACACAGACATAGGCACAAACATTTGCCATTCATTTACTAAAAAAACAACAATTGTGCAGTCGTTAATCTAACTGCATGTCACCAGAAGAAAAATGTTGATTAGATTTTCCCATTGTGTAGTGTTTTGAGTCTTGTTAAATTAATGCTAGCGACAATGGTTTCCCTAATCAGTTCACAATATTAGGGTTTTTCTTCAATGTATCTTGGTTTGTGGATATGTTCCAAATTTGTTGTCCATATTTCATAATAAAACTATTTTGCTCCATTATTTATTTTTTACGCTTTATATATATTCTTCTGTTTTGATTTTTAAAAAATATTTTTCCGTTTTATTAAAATATTTTTATAAACACAATATAATTTATTTCAGAATTATAGTTGTTTTCCCCCCCAGTTTTGTATTTCTCGCTTCATGTAGACTTGATAACTCAACGATAATACTTCCCTACAAGTCTCAAAGCGACATTGAGAGTTATTTGTCTAAATTAATCTTTCTGTCATAATCAATTCACACAATAAAAGTTTTCTACCAAATTTTGGCACAAGGCCAGCGATTTCGGGAAAAGGATTTAAGTCGAATACATTCGACCTCAGTACACAACTGGTAGTTATTTTATCGTACCTGAAAGGATCAAAGACAAAATCGACCTCGGATGAATTTAAACTGAGACCTTAAAGGACGAAATGCTGCAATGCATTACGCCCAGCGAGCAAACAATTCTGCCAACACGCCGCCTTCTTTTCACCATAATGTTACCTCTCTGCCTGATAGGCCTAATCAACTCAAGGCACCCGTCGTGTACATCAGAGGTGCGCAATGTCCAATAACAATTCCTAATGAAGAAAAAAAAAGACGCTGAGAAGAAACTTGCTTTTCCAACCCACAACTATTAAGCACGAATGCTCACGTGATGAAAGCTAACAAAAATATAAATAAACTAGCTATTTTGACCCGTGCTTCGCTCGGGTTTTGGTGGTGGTGTTGTTTTGTGCGTTTTGTCTCCTTTTCCTTTTCTTCTTTTGTTCGTCTTCTTTGCCTGGTTATTTTTATTGCCCTCTTCTTTACCCCCTTTTTTCCAAAATCCCCCAAAATCCTTACACCCACAATTAAAGATAACCGCCTCCAGCCCCTGCAGCAACAGGAAAAGCCACCATTATTCAAACAGCACAACCTGTCTATCCCATAAAACTCAATGTTTCCCATATTACTCACCAAACGGTAGCCCCGAGTGATTTGCAACCTTCCTCACACCATTGCCCACCCCACTTTACCCCCAATGTAAATTTTGACGCCAATGTGAATTTTGGCGCCAATCCGACACCATCTACCTTAAACCGTTCCCATCGCAAAATGAGACAAATAACTAGGAAATCAAGCAACTTTTTCGCATTTCAGCTTTATAGATATTGATCAAGGTGAAAATCAAAATTTATGTTATATATATTACGATGCCAATCCCATTCGTCGAAAAATTTTGAAAGGAATTTCAGAAAGTATGTTACCACGAAAATCTTAGTAGAAAATCGTTTGTCTTTGCGTATATTGAATTATTTATTTGTTACAAACGATACAAAGATGAGTTGTAAGTAAAATATATTTGAAGAATTACCATGATTATTTTTCCATACGGAGGCAGTTAACTTAGAGAACCGCTAAGTGAAAAGCGTACGATATCCTGGCATAACATATAGGGCGGCGAGCTGGCAGAAACGTTAGCACGCCAGGCGAAATGCTCAGCGGTATTTCGTCTGCCGCTACGTTCTGAGTTCAAATTCCGCCGAGGTCGATTTGCCATTCATTCTTTCGGGGTCGATTAAATAAGTACCAGTTACGCACTGGGGTCGATGTAATCGATTTAATACCTATGTCTGTCCTTGTTTGTCCCCTCTATGTTTAGCCCCTTGTGGGTAATAAAGAAATAGATATCCTGGCATAACATTATAATTCTAATATTCACTCAATGTTCAAATTCCGCCGAGGTTGACTTTGCCCTTCATCCTTTCGGATTCGATAAATTAAGTACCAATTGCGTACTGGGGTCGATCTAATCGACTGGTACTCTCCCCAGAAATTTTTTACACCCTTAATCACATTTCGAGTAAATTACACACACACGCATACGTATATATATATATATACATATATATATATATATATATATGTGTGTATGTGTGTGTGTGTGTGTATGTGTGTGTGTGTGTGTGTGTGTGTCTGTGTGTGTGTGTGTGTGTGATTTGAAATAAGATGTCACTACTTTTAATATCATCTGCGGATAAAGTATAAAATTGATGGTATCAACAGGATTAACATATATGGATAGCAGGCAAAATAGCCTTATATAGCTATGAATTATAAATTTGCACGAAGCGTAATGATGCTTAAAAAGCATACACCTGCTAGAAATACGAGCTAAATTCTTAAATTAATCCACCCTACAGCACCAGGGTAACAGAGAAAAAGTATGCGAGGAAAACAGAGAGAATTAATATATACATACATACATACATACATACATACATATATATATATATATATATATATATATATATATATAATATATATATAAAATACAGTGTACATTAAAACCACATTAAGAGGCTTCCATCATAAGAATCCTTGACTCTAGAAAAAGCAGTTAAAGTCCAATCCACTAATTAGGGATAACTTTTCGAAGGGAATGAAAATTAAAAACGTTTACCATCTATTTCCTGGATCATTGTTTCTGACTTGTTTTAGTAAATAAAAAAATTATTATTTACCAGGCGAAATATTTACATGCTGGATTGGCCTCGTTGTTTATATATTTAATCTATGGTGTCCCTGTTGATAAAGACTTTGACTGGTAAATAATTATTTTTATTTACTAAAGTAAGTCAGAAACCATGTTCCAGGAATTAGATGGTAAATGCTTTTATTTTTCATTCCTTTCGAGAATTTATCCTTAATTAGTGGTTTGAACTTTAACTGTTCTTTCTAGCGTAAAAGATTTCTATGTTGGAAGGGTCTTAAAGTGTTTTTAATGTGCACTGTATTCTATATGAATAATATATAGTCTATTGACTAATTTTTTTTTACGCTAGGCCACTTGTAGTAAAAATTTCTAAAACTTTTATAACCCTGATATTATTAATTATGTATGTATATATATATATATATATATAATATATTATATATATATATATATATATATATTATATATATATATACATACATACATATAATATATATATATATATACATATACATTTGCATATAAATATATGTGTATACATATACATATTTATTTATATACATATATATATGTGTATATATATATATATATAATATATATATATATATATGTATGTATATATAATTATTTATGTGCATATATTTATATATAGGTATATGAATATGTTTATAAGTATATACAGACATATATAGGCGCATATACAGATACAGATACATATATATACACACAAACACACACACACACACACACATATATATATATATAACTTAAATACATATGTGTATACGTGTGTGTGTGCATGTGTGTGCATGTGTGTGTTTGTGTGTGCGTGCGTAAATCTATTTCTTACAGTTATTCCTTTTATTTGTCGAATTTCATTTCGAGGTTTTGTTTTGTAAAGGAAAGAAACGCCACAAGGAAAACCGGAAAAATATAAAATATAATTGTATCTATATCATTTGTTTTCATCATTTTATATATCATCTCGATTGATTCAATGACAGGTATAAAATGAGAAATAAAAACACAACATAAATTGTGAATTATTTAACTAGGATGATTTTCGAACTAAAATTGTAACAGGCAACTTAAGAAATTATTCATGCACAAAAAATAAAAAGGCCTGGAATGAGACTTATACAAATCCCCACAAACATACACTCACACACACACATACCCATATACACATACTTGCATACACACATACGCACACATGGGTATGTGTGTCTGTGTGTGTGTTTGCGCTGAAATACGGACGTGCATAGATCCATACATAGAAACATGAAGATACACATATATGTGCATATGTATGTATGTATGTATTTACATGTAATTGTGTGTATGTATACATATATATATATATATATATATATATATATATATATATATATATATATTATATATATATATTATATATATATATATATATATATATACATATATCAATAATAACAAAGAGTGAAGTTAATTAATTAAGAAGTAATCAGTAATTTCACCAAGTAGAATTCGGCATGCAAAGGACCAATTCGTGGTAAGATTAAATAATACTATATAATTAGGGTTCAGCAACGATTTGCTTCACCACACACCGAAGTTTAAAAATAGCAGTCAAAAAATCTTAGCTATTCCTTCTACTTTAAAGGGACTTCCCAGAAAAACCAAAGCACTTGAAAAGAACTTGACCTTTCCTTCCTTCCTGTCTGTCTTCCTCTTTGCCTGTCTCTCTCCTTATTTTTCACCCCTTCTGGTTTCCTTTCCTTTCTATCTCTCTCTATCTCTCTCACTTCTCGTCATCTCTCTCACTGCCGAGTCGCTATCCAACTTCCTTTCACTCGCAGCTTTCTACAAGTCAACACGACTTTTTCTTGCGCTCTGAATTTTTCCATCGTCTAGGCTTTAAAAAAAAGCCCTCAATGTTGGTTTCATTGTCCTGTTTTTATTCTTTATGTCTACTGTATTTTTTTGTATTTGTATTTTTATTTTGTATTTGTATTTTTATTTGTATTTGTATTTTTATTTGTATTGCTTTTACGTCCTGTTCTTGTCACATTTTTTTCTTTCCTTGTTTTTACCCCTCTGCAAAGGAATTTTATTTAATTCTTTTACAGGAAGGACTGGTTCGACGGGTGGTGTTCTGTCCTTACCTTCGAAACACGCATTGAGTCGAACCAGGAAGAGCTGATGAAGGGGAATATTCCTTGTATTGTTTGTTTGTACTCTGATTTTTCGTTGTTAAAAAAAGTCCGTTTCCTTGTTTGTTTTTATGTTTTCGTTTCTCGTTGAGTTCTACGTTTATTTGTGGTGTCCTGTATATATACATGTAGATGTAGGTACGTACATATATGTATGTATGTATACATATATTTTATTTATTAAATTATTATATGTATATATATAAACGTATATATATATATATATATATATATGTGTGTGTGTGTGTGTGTGTGTGTATTGGAATAGAATTTCGTTTTCGCAACTCTATTTCTCATTTCTTGAAAAAAAGTTTCAAGTTTTAAACTTCAAAGAGCACGAGTATTTTGGCCTCAAAATTTCGGATAAATTCTTTTTTAGAAACTCAAAATAGAGAAAATTTGCCACTTACTTTGAAGGCAGTTTCGCCTACGCTTAACTTTTGATATTTTCAAAATGACATTCAGGGAAGTGATGCGTAGTCACATACAAACAGAACAGAAGGATATTCATATTAAAGATACACGGAGAAGCACTGGCATACCACATACATACTCACAGATATTCAGTATAATGTACATGAGTGAGAATTAGGTGATGGCGTGGCTGTGTGGTTAGAAGCTTGCTTTCTAACCACACTGTTCCGAGTTCAATCTCACTGCGTGGCACCTTGTGCAAGTATCTTGTACTATAGCCTCGAGTCGACCAAAGCCATGCGAGTGGATTTGGTAGACGGAAACTGAAAGAAGCCCGTCGTATATATATATATATATATATATTTATATATATATATATATTTATATATGGTTGTGTGTCTGGGTTTGTCCCCCACCATCGCTTGACAACTAATGTCGGTGTGTTTACGTCTCCGTAATTTAGTGGTTCGGCAAAAGAGACTACTAGGCGTACAAAGAATATATCCAGGGGTCGATGAGTTTGACTAAAGGCGGTGCACCAGCTTGATCGGAGTCAAATGAGTGAAGCAAGTAAAAGAATATAATTGTAACGAATAGGGAGTGGAATAATTACTTTTATTTATAGCATAAATGCTAATAATTTCTAGGAAATATTTTATGTCATTTCACCGGATAAGACGCAATATTGACTTGAAAACATTTAATATACTTCGTAGCATATCATGGATGCAAAACGAAATTCCGTGTCCTTGCTAGCAATTAATATGTACGAGCCAGTTGCCAGGAATGTGTTTAATATGTAAATTGGTATATCAACTTATGTTTCACCACTAAACTTAGTGAGTAGTTAAGCAACGTAATCATGGATATTTGATGGGTTGGACGCGGTGGTAATGAAAGAGCAATAATACCTCTTTTCTCTACCATCGATTGCAGTTTATATATAAGTGCGTTCATTTACGAAACGTCGTGATTAGCGTTACTGGATCTGAATTTACACAAGTATATAGAAACTCTACAGAGATAAAGTGTCTGTGTGGGTGTGTGTAGTATATATATATATATATATATATATATATATATATATATATATATATATATACATAATAATATTAGGGAGTAAATCCAAACTTACAGGGAAAAATTAGATTTATGATTAAATCCAATTTTACAGTATAAAAATAAAAATAATTTAAATTTTGAATTTTATATTTTATATTTTTTGTATATTATATTAATTTTATTTCTATGTTTTGGTTTATGTTTTTCACTGTTTGATTTGCCTAATAGTGGTTTTATCTCTAATTTAATTTATATATATATATATATGAATGTAAATACAACTGTGTGTATCATAATCAGAAGTCCCGAAATTTGGCAACTGGTACTTAGTTTATTGACCTCGAAAGTATGAAAGGCAAAGTCGACCTCGTCGAAATTGGAACTCAGACGAAATACTCCTAAGCATTTCGCCCGGCTTGCTAGCGTTTCTGCCAGATTGCCGCCTTCTATATGTATCATAATACAATACATTTACAAGCTTTGTTTCCATACATTCTGCGTGAAATGGGCGCCAAGAGATTTTCCTTATTAAAGACACAGAGACATGCATACACACAAAGAATGACATAAACGCACTAAAAAACAACACACAATAAACAAAAGTACGTAGACTCTGCGAATTTCGTTAGCTAAAAAAAACCGCAAATGATGTTTTCGGACTATGAAAATTTATGATTTATGGATGAAATTTATATTAGTAGATCAATATCTCTCTCTTTATATTCAGGAATATCAAATCATTATGCTTGTTTGTATGTATGTAAATATAGATAGGTAGATATCTTAATGTATATCTATGAATATATATATATATATATATAAAGTTGATACAAACATGAAAACATAGAGAAAACAACGCGAGGACGTGGAACAAGTATAGTTGTGTGTATATATATATATATATATATATATATATATTATATATATATATATATATATATATATATGTATATATATAGGTTGACAATATGTGGAAAAAAGTTTTTTGAAGTGGAAGAGAAATGCTTTCGTTTCATATAGTTTAATATCTTTTTATAAATTAGGTCGACTGCATATTTTAACTGTTGGTATAGTATGTATTGAGTATAATTTTGCATTTGTTAGGAGTCTCTTGAGTGATTTGTTTTGTGTTTTGCATTTTAGTAGTTTGTGTGTATATAGGATGCTGTTCGTTTCCGGCTCTTGATTGAGCAGAGGGAGATTTTGTATACTTGTGTTGTATGCTTCGTTGTTCTGGGGTTGTGGGTTGATTTGTATAGGAGTGATTTAAGTAGAAGTGTGATGCTTTGTTTTCTTGTACTTAGTGTTTTGTGTCCAATTTCTTGGCACGTTTAACTTCATGTTCTATAAGTGCAGGTGGGTATTGAAGCAGAGATTAAAGACTTTTATATATAATGCCTTTGGATTTTAGTATTCTTCTTTCTCTTCGGAAATATCTTCCCCTGATTTTGTCTTTTATTTTTCTTTCACTTAAACCATCGGTTTCCAAAACTCTTGGAGATTTATATCCATCATCATCATCATCATCTTCTTCTTCTTCTTCTTCTTCTTCTTCTTCTTCTTCTTCTTCTTCTTCTTCTTCTTCTTCTTCTTCTTTTTCTTCATGTCTTCTTCCTCCTCTTCTACCTCCTCCACCTCCTCCTCCTCCTACTACTACTACTGCTACTGTAAAACCAGCAGCAGCAGCAGTAGTAGTATTAGTAGTAGTGCTATTCAATAAAAATAATAATAATAATAATAATAATGATGATAATCCTTTCTAATATAGGCTCAAAGCCTGAAGTTTGATGGAAGTGGGGGGCAAGTCGATTATATCAACCCCAGTGCGTAACTAGTACTTATTCCATCGACCCCCGAAAGGGTAAAAGGCAAAATCGACCTCGGTGGAATTGGAACTGAAAACTTAAAGACTGGCGAAACTCTCCTAAGCAATCCGCCTGTCTAACGTTTCTGTCAGCTCTCCGCCTTTAATAATAATAATAATAATAATAATAATAATAATAATAATAATAATAATAATAATAATATATAATAATAATAATATAATAATAATAATAATAATAATAATAATATAATAATAATAATAATAATATAATAATATTAATAATAATAATAGTAATAATAATAATAATAACAATTATTATTGTTATTATTATTGATATTATTCTATGTTTGACTTTTGCTTTATGTCTGTACAAGTTGGCCCCAAGTCTCACCCAGAGACCTCAAGAGACAACAGGTTGGAAGTTCACGTTGTTGTTATGCCTAGTGTGCCATATATTTGGGGTTTTTTTGGGGTGTTGTACTAGTGAATGTCTAATACATAGATTTAAAAAATAAAGTTTGTTTTAAACCTTGGGATTATATTATTATTATTATTATTATTAGTATTATTATTATTATTATTATTATTATTTTGTTGTTGTTGTTCTGATTATTATTATTACTATTATTATTATTATTATATTATTGTTGTTGTTGCTGTTGCTGTTGTTGCTCTTGCTGTTGTCGTTACTATTAATTGTAGTAATGCAGTTTTTACTACTATCACAAATTATTTATGATAATATTAGTAATACTATTACTATTATAATACTATATAAGTCGTAAAAATCAATGCAGCTATATTCTGTAAAGGCTGCGTAGGATTTTTTCTTTTTGTGCTGAAGAATTCCACTTTACAAATGTAAGAATTACAGCCTGAAGCACGTATCAATAATTTGCCGTATAATGTTTGAGATGAAGTAATATGATTATCATCGTGATCATATGCTAAGATTCATCACAAAGATTCAAAAATTTGAAATATTCTGAACAGAGTTAGACAAAACAGAATAAAGCAGAGTCGGAT
>NC_043005.1:73479485-73489485 GCF_006345805.1 Octopus sinensis
TTTATTATCTGTTGATCTTTCAGCAATTGATACTCCAACAAAACATCTATGCAGTCGCCCCACTTGCGACAAATAGCAACCAAATCTCCTTCCAATAATGCCCTCCTGTTCTACTGTATCTCAGGCAACATGGTTGGATTTTAATAAGACAACAGAGTAACGCCATTAGTAGGATAGGAAGGAAGATGAGAGAAAATAAAAATAACTATATAAAATACAATAAAAGTAGGAGTACAAGGAGGTATAATTTTCTGTAATAGGTTGATGGATAATAAAAAATTTTGAGGTTCATAGATATGAGCGCTTTAAGGGTTGGTTGGTTGATATCAAAGTCTGAAAGTTAAAGGACGTGTGGAAGGTAATTCTATTTAAATTTATTATTACTTGTATGTTTTGATAAATATTTGCTCATTAAAATCCATACTATAATAGAAGATATAGTGATGTTTCAAAAGAATTACATGCACTGAAAACCCCGTAAATCTGCTACTCTCCTATTTTGATAAATTTCTTGTTTTTTTGTAACTATTAAAAAACCCATTATGAGTACTGAGATTGCTAGACAGAGAAGAGAAGCAGTCAGACTTCGTCAACAGGAGAGGTGCATAAGACTGAACAGTGGCCGACGAGAAGCTGTAAGAATCATAAATGCTGCACGACGAAGAAAGCGCGGGCTAACTTGAGCCAAGCACGACGCACCGAAATTTTAGTACAGGACTCTCAACAACATAGAGTAAGCAAAAGAACATATATCACAGGAAAGAAGAGAAATTTTACATCAAAATGCCTGAACAACGTCGTGCAGCCCGGCAGAATTTATCACAGGAAAGAAAACAAGAAAAATTCTACGTCAAGATGCTCAACAATATCGCACAACCCGAGAGAATTTGAATTTCCAATACTTATCACTCGCACTTCAACATGCAACAGATCTCCCCTTGATTCAACATGGACGTCTCTTACACAATGCTCACTTAATTGTTATTGAGCACTTGCTGATTATTACTTATATCTATTAGGTTGTCAGCAAAGTTTTTGCGAAATTATTAATTTTGGTATTAAATTATGTATTTTCAAATTAATTTTCGTTAAATTACTTTGACTTTATATATCATTTTAAAGACCTTTTATCGCTCTATCTAATCATGTTACTCTTTTTCTTCTTGAATAGTTTGGTCATTTTTTCCGGAACGTTGAATACAACATGGACAAAAGGCAAATTCGCACAGTTTTTTTTTTATTCCAGTTCAGGCTAGGCCGAAAAGCTGCAGAAACGGCTCGCCATATCAACCGAGCTTGTCCCAGGAACCACGAATGAACGTACAATACAATGGTGGTTCAAGAAATTTCGTAGCGGTGACGAGTGTCTTGAAGATGATAAGCGTAGTGGTCGGCCATCTGATGTTGGCAACGATCAAGTAAGAACCTTAGTCGAAGCCAATCCACGCACAACTGTTCGAGAGCTTGCTTCTGAATTAAACGTAACGTATACGACAATTTCCAACCACTTGAAAAAGATTGGGAAAACAAAAGTACTTAAGAAATGGGTGCCGCACGAATTTTACGAGAACTAAAAAAAAAAAATACGCCGTTTGAAGTTTCGTCTTCCCTTCTTTTATGTAACAACAACGACCAGCTTCTCGACCGGATTGTGACTTGCGATGAAAAGTGGATTCTTTACGACAACCGGCGACGCTCAGCTCAGTAGTTGGACGCCGAAGAAGCTCCACGACACTTCCCGAAGCCCAAGTTGCACCAAAAGAAGGTCATGGTGACTGTTTGGTGGTCTGCGGCCGCTCTCATTCATCACAGCTCTTTGGATCCAGGCGAAACCTTTACGGCGGAGAACTGACCCTGCAGAAGTTGAACGAATTGGGCTACGAAACTCTATCTCGTCCACCATACTCACCAGATCTCTCGCCTACCGACTACCACTTTTTCAAGCATCTAGTCAACTTCCTGCATGAGAAATGCTTGAAAAACCAAGACGATGCCAAATAGGCCTTCAACGACTTCATCGCCACCAGAACACAGGATGTTTACGCTACTGGCAAAAGTATGTTGATTCTGATGGTGTTTATTTCGATAAATAAAGTTTTGTTTGAGCCGAGATATGTGCATCCGAATTTAAAGGTTAAAACAGCAAGAACTTTCTTGACAACCTAATATTATTAAATTTTTGCCAGTTTGTATAAAATATTTGATAAAACAGTATAATACACACGCACACTCATACACACACACACACACACACGCATACACACGCATACACACACATATATATAGGCGAGAGAGAGAGATTTATGTAAATATATGAAAAACTGGTTATTGATAATTTTAATTACATTTTGGTATACATCAGAAAAAATAGGACATTCAGCTACACATTGTTTGACGGGTGGTACAGTATATATATATATATATATATATATATATATATATTGGTAGTTTTAGGTCAGAGTTGTGGCCATGCTGGAGCACCGTCCTTTTGCTACACTGTTATTACTAAGATTCTCCTCTAACTTGTGGCATTTGGCGTAGAATAGAGTTTGAGGTAGCTACCCTCATTTATAATGTATGTATGTATGTATGAATATATATATATATATGTGTGTGTGTGTGTGTGTGTATTTACATGTCTATTTTCCTGTATATGATATATATATATATATTATATATATATATATATATATATATATATATATATATATATATATATATGCATATATACATACAGATACAGACATATACATACGTAGATACATACATGCATATTAAACTGTACTGTATTATATTTCTATTTATAAATTATATATCAGTAATAGAGTAAAATATTCCTGAGACACGGAATATGGATCGAAAGTGACGTTAGCCAGCGATATGAATAAGAATGTAATAAGCGAATGAGAGACATAACCACTAGAAGTGTGGATAATCTTTCTAGAATTTTCTCTGTGTTCAGAAATATTTGCAATTCGAATGGTGGGGGAAATATGGATAAATAGATACAATAAAAAGTAGATGTACTAGACTAAAGAGAGTACTACGGGAGCATCTGTATTAATAGAGTATATCATGAATAAACACCAGTAGCTGTGTAACTTTAAAAATAATATCCTCACGTGTGTGCTTAGTGTCAAATTTAAATCTAAATAAAGACTATTTGAATGCAACTGAATGTCTTTCGCTTGGTGTTTGCTCTGAAGTGCAGAAGCGTAGAACAGGGCGTCATCTTCCTACTGCTGAAAAGAAATAAAATAAAATAAGTGGAAAAAGGAATTCAAGAAGATAGCAATACAATAATTAATAGCGACAGAAGTGGTATTAATACCAAAAAACAATCTTTGTTAGAGATAAAGTAATGGAATGTTATATAAGAAGTGAGCCAAAGAAGTTAGGATTCAAGAAAAGAATGCTGAACGGGATGAATGACATGTGAGTAGTTGAACTCAGTGAACAACAGATAGAAGGTTAAATATTGCAAATCAGAAATGAAAAATAAGTTTCTGATATAGAAATTAAAGATATATAGAGAAGGAAATTTCAGAGAATCAGGAGAATGTTACTATCGTAAACACCAACGCTCGCAGTTGACAGTATGGCAAAAGTAAGCACCCCAAAATCAGGAATTCGGTGAGAATAACCTTGGAGAAGACTAACTAAAAGTTGTGAAAAACTGAGGTAGAAACTGAAGAAAATGAAGGTCCTAAAATCAGTTAAATTAAGAACAGTGGATGAAATGATAGTACAAATCCAAATGCAGAAGAAAGAAAGCTATTTTTAGAGTAATTTAGGGAAAATGCCAACTATAATAATAAAACACTATAGATAAGGAAAGTGAAAAAGTACACTGAAATGTTGAGGTGCAGATAGATGTTACCACTACAAAAGCATATATATATAGAAGTATTTATAAAATGTAGGAAATTTAAAAGCAGGGAGACCAACCTCGGCTCATGTTTATTGGTTGATAACGTTTACGAGCCTCCATGAATCCATAGCGACACTACTAAATTAATGTGTTTGGAAGAACGAAATTCGATTGGGGCAAAAATAAGGAAGAACTTTCCTAATACTGAGAGACAAAGTGAAAAGAAATGATGTCTCGGATTACGCAGCTTTCTAATTTTGTAGAAACTCTTATCAGGGATATTTTCGGAAGGCATAAACTAAAATACATCTGTAAAATACCTTCTGCCTGACTAATAGAAAGGCTTTCGAAAAAGGAGCAAAGAAACTAAGGACCAGTTAATAATTTACAAGATGGTCTTGAGAAATTGTTAAATGAGGTAGACAATTTGATGCGTTGCGTGGATTGATTATAGAAAAGCTTGACACCTAGTCCCGCACTTGTCGATCAAAAATATGTCGAGAACTCGTCAAGATTTCGAAAATGAAAAAAATTAACAGGCAAACGGATTAGAAGAGGGTCTTTCATGAGGTGAGCATCTCTCTCACCTTTTGTTTATAATTTCATCGATCCCATTCTCTACCAGACCAAACAAAACCAAAAGAAAAACAATACTTATTTGGAAAGAACAGATAAAAATTTATTAGTTTCTATGGGTAGAAGATTTAAATATCTATTACTACATTTTGATATACTACATTTTGATCTAAGCCAAAAGGCGGGAAAATGACTTAAATATCTATTTCAAAAGCAATACAAAACTGGACTCGTTAGCGTAAATTGTAAGAATATTTAGCAGCAATTTTGGAATAAAAAATTCGGAATCGAACAACGTCAAATGATGGAGATGAAGCAGGGTGAATCTAACGAAGTACTGGGATAGATGATGGGGATGTAAAGATAATTCAACGCAGACGAAACGTATTAGTATCTGGGAAAACTGGAAGGCAACAAGATCAAAATTATAGAAATAACGGAAACCCCCTGCAAAGAATATTTTCTCTGAAAGATTATAAAATCTAAATAGGATACGGAAAAATCCTATTGACACTTAACATGACAGCAGTATCCATATTAAGGAGTGGAGCTGGAATTCTTGAATTGAGGAAGAGTAAAATAAAGAATATTGACTAGTAAACGACAAAGAAGTATCACCCATCTGAAACAGAGCGGTTATACGTACTGGAAAAAACAGAAGAAGGTTAATGAGTGTCATAGAGTTAGTAAAAGAGAATAAAATGCTTTCTTTTAAGAAGAAAAAGAAGTAACACTCCCTGAGGAGATAATATTGAAAAATTATTTACAAAATGTGCAGAAACCAAAAAGAGAAAACAGGAAAGTGTGTAAAAGGGGAAATCAAAATTTAGAAGGGGAAAAGCTTCACTCAGCAAATCAAATTAAATAAGAGATGTAAAGGATAGGTAAAGAAAAGATAAAACAAAGAGATTGAAGAAATTTTCTTGACAACAAAGGAAAATAGGTTAACAGTAAATTGGATTAAGGAAAGTATAGAACAGCAGAACTGCTTACGCAAATGGAAGATCTGTGATCAACCCATTTCTCACATTGAACTGAAATGTCCACGAAATGCAAAAGTGTAAGCATGAGAAGAATACAGCAATGGTACACAAATATTTTGCCAGTTATTTGGTTTTGCATGCCCGGATAAAAAGCAATAGCCACCTTTTTGGAAATGAAATGCAAGATCCGGAAAACGATAAAGTGAGATTGATGTGGGAGTTTCCTGTATAAATTAAACGGATAATAGGATACAAATGTGGAGTTATTTTACGCATTGACGGCTGGAAAACTATGTACCATTTTAACACCGAAGTTAAAACCAAGGGGAAATATAAAGTATTACATCAACTTAAAACATGAACTTAAGTAGACTATTATGCAGCCAATTATTATTAGAATCTTCGGAACAGTAATACACATATGCACACATATTGTCATCATCATCAAGATCCATTAACTGATACAGCCAACCTTTGGAGGGATACGTTCGGCCCTTTCGTAGTCAACTATCATTACTGATTTTTGCTCTCTGTCATGTGTTGCATGGTCGCTGTGTTAGGAGCTATACAGCTCTTGATGTCGTCAAGTCATGACTTTCTCTGTCTACCTCTCTTTCGCCTTCCTTCTACTGTGCCTTGAAGAATGGTTCTGGAGAGAAAATTATGGCGGGATACATGACAATACTAGGCAAGCTTTCGTCTTTTTGTCAACGCAAGGAGTGGCTCCTGTCCGTCAGTGCATTTGTTGACTTCCTGCCAAAGCTGTTCGTTTTATGCTCTGTGTACATGATGTGTAGCCGCCTTCTGGAGTAGCCCAAATGACCGGATTCTTTGTTCGAAGTCAGCTGTAAGAGTCCAACTCTCACATCCATGCAGCAGGATCGAAGTCACCAGAGTTATACACCTTGAGTGTTGTTGAAAATGCAATGAAGTTGCTTTTCCATTTGGTGTTCAGCTTTGTTATGCCAGCAGCCGTTAAACTGGATCGCGTTACTTCTTTTGGAGATCTGCATTCCTTGGTCAAAGTAGATTGTAGGCATTTAAAGCTGTCCATTTCCTCAAATTTTTTCTTTATTCAGTATAGTGTTGGTTACTGTGTTTCGGTTGCTACTATTAACTAAGATCACACAAGCACACACATGTACACACACGCAGAAACACACACACAAATACTTGTATAAATATGGAGTGACAGAGAGAGAGAGAGAGAGAGAGAGAGAGAGAGCACGGGGTTGAAATTAGATGTGATGAAATATATATAAAATTCTAAAAGACTAGACTAAGGAAAGTTTAGTAAAAAAGCGGTAGATTAAAGAAAACAAGATACGTAAAAAACATTAAATCGAGCAATAACGCAAGAAAATGAAGGAAAATAAGAACAAAATTGAGCTGACGTGTCATTCACTCATATATATATATATATATATTATATATATATCATAATAACAATACACAAATATATATATATACGAATGTATGTATTTATATATGTATAAGCACATATATATATTTATGTATATATATATATATAAATATATATATATATGTATGTATGCATATATACATATACTTATATATATATATATATATGTATATATGTATGCATAAATGCATGTATATATATATATATATATATATATACATAGATACTTACATATATATATACACACATACACAGCGCGGGCGCACACACGCACGCGCACACAAACACACACACACACACACACACCACACCGCACCACACGCACATACAACACACACACACACACATATATATATACATACAGACATGCACACAAAGAAGGAGAGACAGAAAGAGAGAGAGAGCGATTGGTAGATAGGTTTTGAAGATTAATTCACAATTAGTGGGACATACTCGTTAAAAGTATCTAATGATGAAGAATATAGGAGAAAAGAAAGGAACGTCTAGAACGTAATGAATACATACGTTCTAATGGTTGGAGACTAAAACTGTGCTGACACCTCTGGAGTAAAGTATTATTATATTCTATATTTCAACTCCGATAAGACGCAATATAATTAACTTCACTTAATTACGCTGAGATGAATATTCATCTGCTACGATTATTATGATGAAAATTCTCAATTACAAAATTGAATATTAAAGTTTATTAAAGAAGAAAGCTTTATGGTTAGCTAGTTCGGTTCAGTATTATAAATTGTGGGTATGATTACTTGGTTGAGTTGTGTGTTGTGAGCTTGAGCCAGTAAAATGTATAACGCATTTACTAATTGTTTTAGGTGCATATATATATAGTAGCAAGTCACTATACAGCCTCTCAACTCCTTCATTTTCCGTCAGTTGAATATGGAGGAGTCGACAATGGAAGGGTTTGTGTGAAGGAGCAACATTTGATTTGAACAAGTTGGAAGGTTGGAAGAATTCCCTTGCTCAAGGACACAACGCACCACTCGGTTCCTTAATCGAACTCACAACCTTGTGTATAATAATGTCAGACCTGAACCACTATTCTACGTCTTCTATGTGTCTTGAGGCGGTCTTAGCGGTCTTTTCGCAGTAACACAGGCACCTAAAATAGCGAGTGAGTACCAAACTTAGATAGATAGATAGATAGATAGATAGATAGATAGATAGATAGATAGATAGATAGATAGATAGACAGATAGACAGACAGACAGACAGACAGACAGATATATAATATATATATATATATTATCTATATATATATATATATAATATTATATATATATAAAATATTATTTGAGGGAATATTATTCCTAGCTTACAGGGAAAAATTCAATTAAAAAATACTAAATCAAATTTCACAAAATATAATATATATATATACTATATATATAAATTAGAAAAAAAACACCTTTTATCAATTAAAAATGACAATTAAATTACACCATCTAGAAAATTACATATAATAAAAATATTAAAATTAAAATAACAATAATATACTGATGATTAAGTAAATTGCAAAATAATAATATAAACGTATATATTGGGTAATATATATATATATTATATATATATATATATATATATTATTATAGAGAGAGAGAGAGAGAGAGAGAGAGAGAGAGAGAGAGAGATAGATAGATAAGAGATAGATAGATAGATAGATAGATAGATAGATAGATAGATAGATAGATAGATAGATATATAGATAGATAGATAGACAGACATAATATGTACGTTAATGCGAGAGAGGGAAGTTTTGCGTTTCTCTTGGAAGTTTCTAGAATGTCTAGCGTTCCATTAATAAAAACAGTTGCTCTTCGCTTTTTAGTCGATTAGACTTAGAGCCATTCACGTCATTGCTATGTCCGTCTATTTCTCTACACCACATGACTGAAAGCCACCATTTAGCTGTTATTTCTATATTTCCAATTTCTGAACTTTCTTGCATAGATTACTTCATTCAACTAGATTCTACATTTCGATGACGTATCATCCTCGACCAATAAATAAATTATGATTTTTATGCATAAATATATAGTTCTTGAATTTATTCATCTCTATATGAACTCTTGTAATAATATGCACGCAGCCACATCAACACCTGGTACTGACTATATATAACCACTACAGAGGCATTAGAAAATCGTATCTAAAACCTTTTTATGCATGTCAGAATCTGAGATTCAACAACAACTAGAAATGATTTCTCTAAAGATTAATTTCTGTCTACAATGCCACTCAGATCTGATTCTGTCATTTATTCATTCGATTTCGCCATTTCAAATTTTATTCCTATGCAAAAATAAGAACTAAATAATCTACATATATATATCAAAGTGTGTCGAGCTATTTTTAAGATACTTATTGGCACTAGATTATATTCTTTTGCTCTTTCTTTACTTGTTTCAAACATTGGATTCCAGTCATGCTGGAGTAAGACGTTGTAGGGTTTGTTGAACAAACCGATTCCAGTATATGTTTTATGCTTGGTATTTATATCAGAAAATCTCATGCCGAAGAGCTAAGTTATGTAGATGGCAAAAAGGAGAGAAAACGAGAGAAAGAAATGTTAAGCTGTGGAGTGGAGCTGGCAAACACACACACACATGCATACACAACACACACATATACACACACATACACACGCATACACACATACGCACGCACATACACACATACGCACACATGCATACACGCACACGCACTAACATATACACACACATTTCATGAGAAGAATTTACAAAGTGATTCCATTACCGAGAATTTTATGCAAGGCACTCATTAAAATGACTCTTTCTTGAGTCACTCTGTGACAATCTGACGTTTAGAAATAAGATGTGAGGGTTATAGCAGAAGATAGTTGGCACTACAGTGGAAGAAACTTGGCCAAGGTACCACGGAGAGTGACTGAACCCGGAATCGTGTAATTCGGAAGCAAAATTCTCACCACAGAATCACGCCCGTATATGTAAAGTATTTGTATGTATATATGTATGCATTTGTGTGTGTGTGTGTATATCTGCATAAAACGGCGTTTTGCGCACCTACACGCACACAAATACATACACACACACTCACACACGCACGCGCGCGTGCATGACACTTTTGCACGTGACTTTC
>NC_043005.1:73499485-73509485 GCF_006345805.1 Octopus sinensis
TCATTCGTATTTTATTTCAACCGTGAAATAACTAAATTTGTACGTGTTATCTCACAGTTTCATTCAAAGTAGCTAAAACTTGTCTCCAGATTTCAGTTTTCCGTTTTCCGTTTTCCAGATTTCTGGTTTCACGTATATGAAAGGTAATAAAGTAAAACTATAATTGATTATAAAATGCGTTTAGTACATACACATGAATTTCGTTAAAAACATAGAGAAACAAACACAAGTATTCATACAAACCCATATACACATACAAATAAGCATACATATATATGTCTCCTCCCTCTCTCTCCTCACCCTCTTCTCTCTCTCTCTCTCTCTCTCTATATATATATATATATATATATATATAGATAGATAGATAGATAGATAGATAGATAGATAGATAGATAGATAGATAGATAGATAGATAGATAGATAGATAGATAGAGTTTCGGGTCGACAAGGCCTTGTGAGTGGATTTGGTAAGCGGAAACTTAAAGAAGCTCATCGCATATATGTATATATGTATGTGTGTGTCTTTGTGTTTGTGTATATATATCATAAAATCTATCTGCCAACTTAAGATGGCAGTCCGGCGTAGGACCATGTTACTACTTTTTAACCTCAAGAAAACATCTTTTACAGCTGATTATCGACACACTATCTGTGTCTGAAATCAACTGTGAATAAGAGAGAGTACTGCTCCCTCCTGGCCACTAGCAATACCCACAGACAAATGGTTTCTGGGTAATTTCTCGTCCTCGGTCCTGGACAACTGCCGGCTAGAGATAGCAGCTTACACGCCCATACTCAGCATATAATTATAGAAGTGATAGAGAGTCACAGCTATTTTAAATCTCTGAATGATATCAAAGTAGATACTTATTATGGTCACTCTTGTCGATTTCGACGTATGAGTATTTGAAGGAGAAGATTTAAAGAAAATAAGGAAAAGTGACAAAAGAGGAAATAATTTTTAACAATAACAGAACAAAAGAAGCCGCATCTACTTGCGATAGATGCGTTAATGTACGAGTAATTTGATTCCAAGTATGGATTTTGTGATGAAGTCACAATGGGAACACTGATGATTTTGATTTTGCCAGGGACTTGCAAATATGTCTGTTGCTGCAGGGTATAATTCCTTCGTTGTTCTTTTCTTCAACTCAAAGTGTTTTGAAGCTGTAGAGATTTTAGTGATTGCTTCAACTTATGCTTATACCTAAGGACAGGTCTTCCTCTACCGCGGTTTCCCTCTGTTTGTTCGGCATACAAAAGAAGTTTTGGAATGCGTTCACCTTTCATTTGAATAACATGTCTTACCTATCGGCACTGAATTCTCAGAAGTGGTACACAGTCACTGATCTCGTAATGATCTAGTAACATGGTCCTCCGCAGCACTGCCACCTTACATTGGCAAATAAATTTTACTATAAAGTATCGTTACTACTTAGATATCATTCAGAGATTTAAAATAGCTGTGACTCTCTATCACTTCTATAATTATATGCTGAGTATGGTCGTGTAAGCTGCTATATCTAGCCGGCAGTTGTCCAGGACCGAGGACGGGAAATTACCCAGAAACCATTTGTCTGTGAGTATTGCTAGTGGCCAGGAGGGAGCAGTACTCTCCCTTATTCACAGTTGATTTCAGACACAGATAGTGTGTCGATAATCAGCTGTAAAAGATGTTTTCTTGAGGTTAAAAAGTAGTAACATGGTCCTACGCCGGACTGCCATCTTAAGTTGGCAGATAGATTTTATGATATATATATATATATATATATATATACACACACAAACACAAAGACACACACATACATATATACATATATGCGATGAGCTTCTTTAAGTTTCCGCTTACCAAATCCACTCACAAGGCCTTGTCGACCCGAAACTGTAGAAGATGACACTTGCTCGAGGTGCCACAGAAACACGTGGTTGGAAAGCAAGCTTCTAACAACACAGACACTCCTGGGCTTATATATGTATATTATATATATATATATATATATATATATATATATATATATATATATAGATATATATATATATATATATATATATATATATTATATATATATGTATATATGTGTATGCCCTATATATATGTGTGTATGTTATATATATGTACCGCCGCACATAAATTTATGCCACTCAGACACACATATATGCATATAAGTGCGTACTATCACACAGATTGCGCTTAAACATAGTGAGATACGAGTAACAATTTTGATATTTCAATACGTATTGTATATGTATGTATCTATGTATGTTCGCATTTACGTATTATATATGTATATATGCATGGACTTGTGTATGCACGTATACATGCATGTATGTATTTATATATGTATATATATATATATATATATATATACACACACATAAGGTATTAGCAGCTATTAGACCCAAGCGTGGCAGGTAACGCTAAATCCTTGGTTCGCCAGTGATATGAGTGAGGAGTTTAATGTGGGCGTTGTGTTAACATATATATGTATATTAGAGAAAAATGGATGAACAAAGCCAAGGCTGTGGGGAGTTTTCAGGACATTTATAAGGAAAGAGATATAGATGTAGTTTAACAGCTGTTTCTGGGATATATTGAATATCCCATCATCATAGACGATGTCAGATGGTTAAATAGAGGTAAATGTTTAAGTTCGAAATAAGGAATTATTATGGAAAATGTTGTTTTATATATATATATATATATATATATATATATATAACAACATATATATATATATCTATATGGGGAGAGAGAGAGAGAAAGAGTGAGAGAGAGAAAGAAATATAAGATAAAAAATGCACAAACTTCACTTTTTAATATATTCACAGCAAAACAGTAAAATGCAAATCTGTCCCCGTACTTATATATATTCACAAGCTGGACTGTAATATATGTAATAATTTAGATTCTTATTAGTAAGCAATGCAAGCTCACATGCTGATAGACAGACGGACACATAATGAGCAGGTGGTTAAATGTCTCATTATGTTGCAAATCACGTTTATAGCGCATACGCATTGGAGTATGCATAAATAGCAGCCATACTGAGACGCGCGCAAACAGAAAAATGGAAGCCAATGGTAGCACGCCTTTTCACGCTGTCAATCATGTGTCAATACATAAATACATATATATATATATATATATATATATATATATAATATATATGTGTGTTGTGTGTGTGTGTGTGTGTGTGTGTATACATATATATATATATATATATAATTATATATATTATATATATATATATATACATATATATATATATATATATATATATATATTATATATATATTATATATGTATGTATGATATATATATATATATATGTATGTATATGCATATATATATATATATGTATGTATATGATGTATATGCATAAGTATGTATGTGTATATGCATATATATGTATATGCAATATATAAAGCACACATACACATACTCTCATTAAAAGAGATGATATAGAAGGCCACATAGAACCATACAAAATAGGCCGCAGAGCACAAAAGACTGTCTACCGAACAGACATCATTTCTCTCACGTGTTTCCCGTTGTATATATGTATATATATATATATAGTATGTATGTAAGTATATATATATATAATTTATATATATATATTATAATATATATATATATATATATATATATATATATATATATAATATATATACATATATATAACATATAATATGTATATAACATACATACAGATACATACACATGCTCCTATGCGCTCATATAGACACACGTATATACACATATTTGCACTTATGTGTGCATATGAGTATATATATGAACACCCATATTTTTTATACAAATATATATATGTATATACACATATATGTATGTGTGTATACATATACATACATTAATAAATATACATACAAATACACTCACACACACATACACATATATTTTTATATGTATGCATATATACATATATATACACACATATATATATATATATACAGACAAATATACACATACATATGTATGTTTAAAGTACATATGTTTCTCGGAGTTTGTGTATTTGCGAGGCACACCTTTACACATAAAGAGTCATACACACTCACACATTTGTGTATACTATCATACATGCATGTATACCCATTTATGTGTGTGTTTGTAAGTATAGTATGTATACACATACATACATACTTATACATGCACAGTTATAACTACACATATAGATATACATACATTTACGCATGTATATATAGCCGCAGGAGTGGCTGAGTGGTAAGAAGCATACTTTCGAACAACCTGGTTTCGGGTTCACAACCACTGCATGGCACCTTGGATAAGAGTCTTCTACTATATCCTCGGAGCGACCAAAGCCTTGTGAGTGGATATGGTAGAATGAAACTGAAAGAAAGCCTGTCGTACATGTGTGAGTGTGTGTGTGCGTGTGTGTGTATTTGTGAGTCTGTGTGTGTCTCCCTGTCATCGCTTGACAACCGATGTTGGGGTGCTTACGTCCCCATAACATAGCGGTTCGGCAAAAGAGACCGATAAAATAAGGACTAGGCTTACAAAGCGTAAGTCCTGGGATCAATTTGCTCGACGAAAAAGGCGGTGCTCCAGCATGGTCGCAGCCAAATAACTGAAACAAATAAAAATTTTTTTTTAAATAACACACATGTATATACACACATTCACTCACACACACACAAGTCCTGATGAGTATAGCGTCATTAGTTGTTTTGGTTGTACGTTGCAGACTCATCCTTCATTCTCGTTTGTGGTCCCCATCAGGCTTACTGTCCTTTAAGTTCTGGAAAGCGTATTTGACATCGGCAGTATTTGACCTTACAGCATAAGAAAGGAGTAACTAAATGACACAAAACATTTTAACCAACCCTGTATAGAATCTTCCAGCATATCGTTTTTCTCGTTCACTTGGTCCCACATACCTTGAACTCTTGTATCTTTGTCAGGTTCATCCACGTAAATAATCAAAATTAATTAGATATATTTAATTAGATCATACTCACGGTCGGAGGATCGCGGTTTCGATTCCCAGACCGGGCGTTGTCTGTGTTTATTGAGCGAAAACACCTAAAGCTCCACGAGGCTCCGACAGGGAGTGGTGGCGACCCCTGTTGTACTATTTCGCCCCAATTTTCTCTCACTCTCTCTTCCTGTTTCTTGAGTAACGCTCGGTGGACTGGCGTCCCGTCCAGCTGGGGGAAACTCATACGCCACAGAAACCGGGAAACCGGGTCCATGAGCCTGGCTGGGCTTGAAAAGGGCGCATAAATAAATAAATAAGTTAGACCATAGTTGGGTCATCCTGCATATTTTTCATTCATTCGTTTAATTCTCTATGTCGGTTATTATTAGCATTAATATATCAGGTAACGAGCTGACAAAATCGATACCGCCCCGGACAAAATGCTTCGCGGCATTTCGTCCGTGTTTATTATCTAAGTTAATATTTCACTGAAATCAACTTTGTCTTTCATTCTCTCGGGATCGATAAAATATGTACCATTTGAACACTGGGGTCGATGTAATAAACTTACATCACCACCACCATCCGAAATTGCTGGCCTTGTGCAAAAATTTGAAGCCAATATTGATATATAAGCTGGCGATCTGGCAGAATCGTTAGCACTCCAGAGAAAATGCTTAGTGGCATTTTGTCTGCCTTTATCTTGAGTTCAAATTCAGCCGAGACCAATTTTGCCTTTAATCTCTTCGGGGTCAATGAAATAAGTACCTGTCACCTTTCCCTAAAGTTTAGGCCTTGCGCCAATAGTATGAAGGAAAATCAATATTAATGTTATATAAGGCGGTGAGCTGTCAGAATGGTTAGCACGCAAAAATGTTCAGCGGCTTTTCCTCTCTCTTTTATGTTCTGAGTTCAAATTCCTCCGAGCTCAACTTTGTCTTTAATCGTTCTGGGGTCGATAAAATAATTACCAATAGAGCATTGGGTTCGATGTAATCGACTTATCCCGTGCAGCGAAAAAACAGGCCTTGCGCCAACATTTGAAATCAATATTAATATTGAATGCTATACTCCAATTAGCCATGATAGAAATCAATCCAGTAGTAAATAACAATTGTGTAGATACCTTAGCAACTCCTTTTGATTCTGTCGTTATCAATACAGCAGAGACTCGACAATGTGTAGCCGTTACGTATTCATTCAATAGCAAATACACGAAACGTATATTAAATCATGACTAACAATTCCGTTAAGATTTCAATGCTAATCCTAGAATAATGGAACTAAATACTATAATTTACTTTTTATGCTCCACTCACTTCCTGTCACTCTAAGATTCTTTGTGAAACAATAATGATACTATACTTAGATAGCGACCTTACATACTCGTTAGAATGGAGATATCAAGTGTAATACGCAAAACAGTTGCAAAGAAATTAGTTTTGTGTCTTTCAGAAATGAAAATTATTGTTCTATAGAACAAGGTCAGATTTGATCGTGCAGACATAACATGATCGATCCGTTACCTGTTTTACAATAATCTGGCTTAATTTGAAGGAGATTAAGCTGCTGTCTGAAGCATGCCAAACAAATGTGTAGAGTCACTTTCACTGACTTTAAGAAAGATAGCTGTTGTTTGATGCATGCCAAGCAATTGCGTAGAGTCACTTTTACTGACTCCTGGAAAGATAGTTGTTGTTTGATGCATGCCAAGCAATTACGTAGAGTCACTTTTACTGACTCCTGGAAAGATAGTTGTTGTTTGATGCATGCCAAGTAATTGCGTAGAGTTACTTCCACTGACTCCAGGAAAGATAGCAGTTGTTTGATGCATGCCAAGTAATTGCGTAGTCATACTGACTCCAAGAAGCATAGAAAAGTTATTTTTTTTACCTGAACTTAGGACATAAGTTAATTATTCCACGGCTCTACTGTTTTATCCACGTAACTATTGCACTTGAGTTTTGTAAAAGAGGTACAAATTATGATAAAGGAAGATGATTCAGACAGTGAAACTTCAACCATTACATTTGCTTTCTCAGTTTAAATACAAAATATACCATTTTGCTTTAGTTGGGTCCTCCACACACTCACACACTCACACACACACACACAGGAACACAGGCACACATACACACACACAAACAACACATATACACACACTCGCACACTCGCACTCTCTCTCCCTCTCTTTGTGAGAGTGCGTTTGTGATTGCATGTGTTGTGTGTGAGTGTACATGTGTGCATGTGTGTGTGCATATGTGTATGGTGTGTGTGTGTGTGAGTGAGTGTTTGTGTGTGAGTACGCGCGCGTTTCTCATTCATTAAAGAAGTAAAACTGAGAATACATGGTTTCGAATGGAATATAATATACAATTTACATAAGGAGACACACACATTCGTGCCTCCATATATCTATATATATATATAATATATAATATATATATATACATACACAGATATGCACACGCATACACACATACATACATACATGCATACATACGAACACACGCACGCATAAATAAAACAACTTTACAAGTGCGAGGATTTAATTGACTTATTCAACTCATAAAAACTTGCGCCGAGCACCTTTCATTCTTCTCCAAATTTTTGGCTTTTATTATTTATGACTCATATTATTTTATCCACCATTCCATCAGCAGATGTTTGCAAGGTGTGAGATCAATAGAAAAACTTCTTGGAAGGATATTAGAACGTATTATGTTTCTCTATTGATGAGCCTAACTAAGACGAGTCAGATTTCTCGAAGTAAACATAGAAACCAATATAAACTTGCATTTGTTTAGAGATCAAACGATGTCCGATGAAGCTATATTAACACCTGCATGTTGAGAATCTCGACAGAATTTGTTCAGCCTCACATGTTTATATCCACTTTCACAGTTTGTAAATACTTACTTGACAACGCACGAAGCCAGATAAACCACATCAAAATGAAGGGTTGATTCGCTAGAAATAGTATTAACGAGAAAATCACCCTCAAACCATACATTACTCCTTTCGAGTGAGAGAGAATTTGGTTGATAAAAACCGTGAAAACCTGTCGTGTGTGTGTGTATGTATATATATATATACATATAGGCGTAGGAGTGGGTGTATGGTCAGTAGCTTGCTTACGAACCACATGGTTCCGGGTTCAGTCCCACTGTGTGGCACCTTGGGCAAGTGTCTTCTACTATAGCCTCGGGCCGACCATAGCCTTGTGAGTGGATTTGGTAGACGGAAACTGAAAGAAGCCCGTCGTATATATGTATATGCATATATATATATATGTGTGTGTTTGTGTGTCTGTGTTTGTTCCCCTTCCATCATCGCTTGACAACTGATGCTGGGGAGTTTACGTCCGGCAAAAGAGACCGATACAATAAGAACTAGGCTTACAAAGAATAAGTCCTGGGGTCGATTTGCTCGACAAAAGGTGTGCTCCCACATGGCCACAGTCAAATGACTGAAACAAGTAAAAGAGTATATAAGTATATATATATATATATATATATATATATATATATATATATATATATATATATATATATATAATATATATATATATATATATATATATATATATATACATACATATGTATATATATATATATGATGTCATCTATATATAGATGTAATATACATCTATATAAAGACCAACCGGAAGACTCCACGACGGTGGAGTGACGATTTCAAGAGGACGATTGGGATCAGGTGGATGAGAAAGACGCGATCCAGAGAGAAGTGGACGGTGTGCTGTGACCAGCGGCGTCAAATGGACGCCTGACGGACTGGTCGGTCAAAGTGATCAAAGTGAGATATATATATATATATATATATATATATATATATATATATAGGTGCAGGAGTGGCTGTGTGGTAAGTAGCTTGCTAACCAACCACATTGTACCGGCTTCATTCCCACTGCGTGGCACCTTGGGCTAGCGTCTTCTACTATAGCCTCGGGCGGACCAGGACATCAAAAAAACGTTGAACATAATGAGAAACAAAAACATAAAAACAACGAAAACAAAAAACATAGAAACGAACTTTTGAGGGAACAACGAAAAAATAAACAGAGAAACGAGACATGCAACATAAAGAATATTCCCCTTCTTCAGTTGTCCCTCTTTCAACACACAGTCACACACACACAGGCGCGCACGCACACACACAAACACACACACACACATATGGGATTCGTATTTTTCAAGCGTTTATCTCTATAAATCTATGATATACAGTCGCCGCTCTATAATGACCTCATTTGTCATTCCATCTATTGCAATTCCTATGGAGGTGAAAGAGTGGTGATGTGTGAAGATGGACAAGTCTCCATGCATATATACGTATGTATACATGTATGTATTTGTATGTATGTATACACACAAAACAGACACATATACACGTGTATGAATCTTTGTATGTAATCACGAATGTATATAACCTGATAAATACATCATTTTCTGCCCGTCAACAATACAAATATAACATTAAATGAGAATTTATCATTTTAAGTTCACTGAATTTAATACTCGCGATTGTCTATTTACAGAATTAAATAGTATTGCTGTCAATACTCAAAATTGTATAACTGGTAATGCAAATTACCATCGTATTTAAATATTTGACAAAGAATACCAAGGTACATTACAGTCAGGTGAATATAGCAACAGCGCGGATCAATTTCTTAATCGCAACGGTGTATATATTGTGAAGCCATATAAAGATATAATCTTTACAGAAAAGAATTTGAAACTTTAATTTTCAATTCCTAACCAATATTGAGAATCTATTTACAATACTTTTGTGGTCTTAGTAATGGTAATGTTGAACGGAGTTAGGATAGTAGAAGTATTTTATTTGTTTGGTACTGTGAAAAATAATTTTGGTTGTTAACTACGTTTATAAATTCCATAAAGAGTTGTTGTGAATAATAAAAAGAAAATCAAAAAGTTTAAAAAGAACGACTAATATATTACGGAGATGTACTTGCATAGCGAGTGACTTGATCTGAGATCGTGTGCTGGAACGAAAAC
>NC_043005.1:73514485-73516985 GCF_006345805.1 Octopus sinensis
ACTTTGCCACATACTGAACTCATTAGAAATAGCAGCTAAAGAAATTTCTTCAGCTATTTCTAATACTTAAAGAAGATCTCTCTCAGATAGTGTTTGCCTAAACTAACTCACAAAAGTATGGGGGAAAAAACATTAAAAAATCAAGTGCAAAGGTTATTTGAGAACGTACGTTTCTAGATTAGTCAATTCGACATTTCTTTCTTCAGCCCAGAATTCCTTGAATCGGATTGGGAACACTGAAAGTCGGGAGCATACCCTTTCGGCTTCTAATCACCTCTAGAATTCTGCTCGAACTAAAAGTGCTATCAAAATCGAATATGCAAGCGAAGAATTTCTGCTCTCCCCTTTCCACCAGCGTGGGTTAAAATTGACAAACACCATGTATTAACGGTGAAAACCGCAGCATTTTACAGAGAAAGATGAATTATAATTTCAACAATTGAGGGTAAAATTAATTAATTATTAATCAATTTCACCAAGTATTCAGTATGTAAAGGGACCATTATAGGCGAATTCAAAATATTACATTATATATAAGGGCTTAGTAAAATAAATTACTTTGCCACAACTGAACTCATTAGAAAATATAATATATATATATATATAATATATATATATATATATATAAGCACAGAATAAATAGAGTCAAAGTAGGATAGAATGCGATTCCAAAGCTTTTTAATGACCACTACACATGTTTCGATAAAACATTGATCCACATATATACAGTATTTAGAATTAAATTAAGTAACGGTTTGCGTGTATAATAGGACGTAGTTGTATCTCCTCAGGTGATATAAAATCGCTGTCTCCCTAAGTAAATGCTTGATTTCGATCCTACCACATCAAACTGGCTCCTTGGAATCTAGCAAACGCTGACGGTTTGAAACCTCTCGCTGTAGCGTGCCTTTACATATTTATACAAACACTCACACACAGATATACCACTATATCTCTGGGCATCCCCATACATACACACCCACATGCACGCACATGCACACACACACACAAACACATATATAAAATATATATACACATATAGAGAGATGCACCCCCCACGCACATACCGATCAACAAACACATTCACACCCATACATAAACGCACATACATTTGTCTACTCATATTAATGTACATAGTTATATCGTTGGACAATCATTCTTAAATACACACAACCCTATACAGACGTGGGGATGAGTTTAGTGAAATAGAATAATAATTATAATTTTTATACACTATAATATATATATATATATAGTTAATCCAAACCTGAAAACACAAAGAGAAAACACAACAACGCGAGGACGTGGAACAAGTATAGTGTTATTGGACGCTCAGGAATGGAAATAAAGAAGGAGGATTTAACGTTTCGGGCGGAGCTCTTCGTCAGAAACATAGGAAAATGAAATATCCAAGTAAGGCAAGACGGATGTAAAAAAAAATCGCCAATGATATACACGCGGTCACATTTTTATATATATGGTCCCAGGTTAAATAATTCGCATACCCTTTCACAAGTAGCAAGCTTCCATGGGTATATTTTCAATATTTACTCGTTTTCAATTGAAACTTAAACATTTATTTTATCCTCAAATATTTGTAAATTTCCTCTGCTTTTAACAATTATAGTATGTTACAAAAAAGAAAATTTCATATTTTCTCATCTTCGTAGTTCAGCATACTCTTGACACCGTTTCCCTTTTATTCTCTCTCTTTTTCTTTCCTTCTCGTTCACTCTCTCTCTCTCTCTTTCTCTTTCTCTCTACCTCTGATAAATTCTCTAAATCCTAATACGTAAACAAATATTTTAACTTTCATTTACTGATTTAAATTTTTCAACCATAGAACAGCGCAATTCTAAAACATAATTACTTTTACATTTCCACGCAACCTCGATATTTTTCTTAATGCATTTTCTGTTTAATGCGGTCTTGGCATTTTCTGCAAATTTTTTCTGTATCAAAACTTAACATACTGCAAAAGAAAAGGAAGGTATCCCTGCATTACGTTTTCTTTATTTTCTCTTACCTTTTGGGATACTTAGAAATCCGTATGTTCCAGCAGGTGATAAAAGGCTTCCACTACTCAAGCTAATTTACTTTCATTCTGTCCCCATAACTCCCTCTTTTCAAATTGCTGCCTTACAGTAAGATGGGTATATTGGTTACTGTGTTTCCAGGTATAATAATTGCAAGAAAATCATACACGCGCTCTATCTCCGGAACACTTAAACAAAGTACACTTTGGCTTCAGTGTTCGTACTGTGAATGATTCGCTTGCTTGTTTGTAAAAGCTACAATACCCGACAATATTCAACCACTGATCCTTATTTTCTGACACACGTTACCTTAAACTAAGACATTACAATTCTCACAATCACCATCAATAATATGTAAGTTGTAAAGGCGCATGGCTCAGTGGTGAGAGCGTCGAGCTTACGATTGGGTTGCGTGTTGTGTTCTTAAGAAAAACACTTTATTTCACATTGCGTCGGACCGGTAT
>NC_043005.1:73521985-73534485 GCF_006345805.1 Octopus sinensis
AAATAAAAGAATAAAAGAATAAATTGTGCGTTATTTACAAAGTCAATAAATTTTTAACAGCTCGATGAGCGAGCAGAAAGATACATCCTCAGTAGATGACATTTGAAGCGAACAATGGAGCTTCTACACAGTTGCTTGACATTTTAAACAGATCGCCCTTAAATCATGCCTTATCATCTTTCCGAAAAAAAAAGACAAAAAAAAAATAAATAAAACATATTACAGTGGATAAATTCGTTTTAAATTTACAATGTAGAGACAAAATCAAAAATGTCAGCTATTTTAAATATAAGCCATGTCATTCAGTGCTGCGTCGAGGGTCAGAGAAGTATCTAGTTGTAAAATTAGAGATTGCGAGTTCATTAAATAAATGCACCAGGACACCTATCTTATTTCTTTTACTGCCCACAAGGGGCTACAGACAGAGGGGACAAGCAAAGACAAACAAACGGATTATATCGACCCCAGTGCGTAACTGGTACTTAATTTATCGACCCCGAAAAGATGAAAGACAAAGTCGACCTAGGCGGAATTTGAACTCAGAACGTAACGGCAGACGAAATACCTATTTCTTTACTGCCCACAAGGGGCTACACACAGAGGGGACAAACAAGGACAGACAAACGAATTAAGTCGATTATATCGACCCCAGTGCGTAACTGGTACTTATTTAATCGACCCCTAAAGGATGAAAGACAAAGTCGACCTCGGCGGAATTTAAACTCAGAACGTAACGCAGACGAAATACGGCTGTGCATTTCGCCCGGCGTGCTAACGTTTCTACCAGTTCGCCGCCTTGTCCCCTATCTAATGATTTAAAATTAAGACAATTATCTAATGATTTAAAATTCATTCTGCATCTTAGTTTTTATTTAAAATCACAACTCAAGGCAAATACAGTTTTAAGGGAAGAACATAAACGTTATTTTGCTTTTAAAATAGAAACCAATAAGAAAGGTTTTTGTGACCTCATACATCTATATGTATTTACAACCGAACATAAAAGTGTTCTCGTCTATTATTGTGTGTATATATAAATTTTCTGGATCTTGAAAGAGAAAGTTGTTTCATAATAATTAATTTTGTTTTAATTCTATTTAGCTGTTTTCAATATAGAGCAAAGTTGGTCACAGGCAACCTATCTGTTGTAAAATGAAAGTATGTCTCAATTTGCTTGAGTTTGCTATATGATCGTTTTACAAGTGCGTCAGTTACTGAAAACGTTGAGAAAATGTTACTCATTGTATGTAGCTTAGAATAAATGTAACAAAAAAATTAGACGTTACGAATTTATATGTATTGTAGACTGTCAGTTGCTGGACTCGTTATTTGGTCTTTGTTACAAAGTTCATTATATCTTTGTACTTGTCCTTCAATGAAATAAACCTTTTTACTTTTTCAAATTTGCTGCACAAGATGTCTTACACAAGATGATAAAATTCTAATTTGTATATACTGCATTTTCAAAATGCAATGTCGTGTTACTTATAGCAGAATCCCGAAACATTAAGTGAAATTGACCAATGGATTTCTTTCGGGTTTAAAATCCCTTTAAACTTTACATTAACTTTAAAGAATATTCGTCTTGTTCCTTCTTTGCCCTGCTTCAATTCAGAATTAATACCTCGGTTTCGAGACAACTCACATGTTTTATATTCAATCTTCGTGAAGTAAGTCTCATACTTATTTTGCATGGAATTCTTATCTTATTCATAAAGCTAAATAAATTTTCCTGTAAATATATAAATAAATCATCATCTTTCCTGGCGTTCTACTCCAGCCTATAAGAACATGTCAGAATTCGTGTGCCTTGAGAGTTCCACTCTAACTTTTCCTTAACGACCTTTTCAGGAAGGTAGTTTTCTGTCAGCATTCGAGGCCTTTCGTAGATCAACTTTCATACCTTTCACTGCCGCTAAATTCTGCGTATCTACCTCTACTGCTGATTGTATTGTATGTCCATCTAGTGACATAATGTATTCTTTTCAAGTCAGTGCAAATAACCTTTTACAACGATCTTATTCTTTCCACATTGAATGACGACTGGATCTGTTAGAACGTTTACTGACCAGCGAACAAACATTGAATATTGAAGGTTACTGCGTAATAAAACGAAAATCTAAATTTTATGCTCAGCAGTATATAAGCCTATCTTCACTAACACCGAAAGCGTTTAGAATTATGCTCTTATAATGGTTGTAGATATTGTAGGTTGCCTTATAACGGTTGTAGATATCATCTGCGTAAGGTCTGTGAATAGGCCAGCAGTTCAGTGTATGTGGGCTGATATTATGAAATCAAACTACGGTATATAGTTAAATACATAAATTGTCGACACCATAAACACGTACATTTGAATGGATATTTATATATCCAACGTAATGTACAATTCCAGTGTGGTACTAAATACAGATGAATACGGTTGTATGTCTATTTTTTGCTCATATGCACTTGCAAATAATTACAGGCGATAATTCTCCAGCCCATAGGTTTGTTTGGGCAGTCGCTACTGGTGTGGGTTTAATGAGTTCAGACAGCAGATCCTACTTAAAACTTTTTTAGTCGCCTTTTACAACATACAAATAAATCCTTTTGTTATGGAATACATTCATAAACACCAACTCAAGGAGTACTGTAATATTCCCATCAAAATGTCTGTCAAATGTAACCGTAACAGGCCGGATATTGTTGCTTGGGACAGAGGAGCAAAGGTATATACCACTATAGAGGTCAGCTGCCCTGCAGATATAAATATCTCATTGAAAATCTAGGAAAAAGAAGATATCTATGGACGACTGCTTCGAAGCCTCCAGCTTCTATATCCAGACTATAAATTCATATTCATACCAATAATAATTGGAGCACTAGGTTTTGTTAGTAAATGCTTAAAGAAGAATCCGGATCAACTGGGATTTTCAGAAAGAGAAACTAACCGGCTGATTTGTACAAAACCAATCTGTGAGTGAAAGAGTAAAAATATGCAAGACTTTTCCCAAGTTCCAAATGTGAATTTGTCTGTGTTAACTACAACACAAAGAGGCCTTGTATCTTTGTTGGAAACCGTCACCCTCCTTAGTGAAAGATTTATAATAATCCATCCATCCATCCATCCATCCATCCATCTATCCATCCATCCATACATACATACATACATACATGCATGCATACATACCTACAAAAATACCTTGTTGATATTGTTGGAATTCCGATGGAGAAACCTTGAATCTAGGTTAGAAACCGGCTCTTTCACTATTGCCAAGAAGCCGTGAAATAAAACTGAATAATGGCATACATAAATATACATACGCACATATGTATATGTGTGTGTTTGTATTTATGTATGTCAATAAGTAACAGCCGAATGCTACTACACCTCTCTCTTTCACACCCCTGCCGTTACAGCTTCCATGTCCCCTAGATCAAGTGTAGGCGGACTGTGACGGTATTAATTTCTGATCTCAAGTAAATAGGAAACTAAAACAACTTTTAAAACGTTGTAAAAGCTACCGAATTCTATTTTCTTGCGAGTGCGTTAAAATTAAATTGTATGTACGTATGGTCGCATGTATATAGTGTAATTACAATACACTTCAAAACTATTTCTACTTGAATTTATTTTTACAGATTTCCTCAAATAGATCGTTGATTATTTCCAAAACAGAGAATGAATTCTATTATTATCTAATTATTCTCAGTTTTGTTTGGCAAACCTATTTCATGAGCATCCCAATAAGATCCGTTTATTTTTAAATTTCTGTATGATAATTAACAATTTATTCACACAAACTCGCAACCAAACTAATGCCACGCAGGCAACAATTTTCATTTACAAATAAACTCGCGATAATTATAGAGGGTTAATACGTTCAAAAATTTTGAAGATCAGTATAAAACTGGACTTTATGTCGTATAATATTAACGTCAGATAAACCAATAAATTGCAAGTACGAGGAGAGTAATACAAGATTATGTTGGATAAAGTTTCTATAAAACCCTTTGTACATTAAGTTAGTATAACATTTGTAGGCGCAGGAATGGCTGTGTGGTAAGTAGCTTGCTTACCAACCACATGGTTCCGGGTTCAGTCCCACTGCGTGGCATCTTGGGCAAGTGTCTTCTGCTATAGCCCCGGGCCGACCAAATGCCTTGTGAGTAGATTTGGTAGACGGAAACTGAAAGAAGCCTGTCGTATATATGTATATATATATATGTATGTGGGTGTGTGTTTGTGTGTCTGTGTGTGTCCCCCTAGCATTGCTTGACAACCGATGCTGGTGTGTTTACGTCCCCGTCACTTAGCGGTTCGGCAAACGAGACCGATAGAATAAGTACTGGGTTTACAAAGAATAAGTCCCGGGGTCGATTTGCTCGACTAAAGGCGGTGCTCCAGCATGGCCGCAGTCAAATGACTGAAGCAAGTAAGAGAGTAAAGAGTATTATGAAGTTTCTTGCGCAGGTTTAAAGTAACATGTCCACTGTGAATTTGAACTGCGATTTACATGCTGTCAATCGTTAACCTCATTTTCATTCACATATTTTCTCATTTACAATGCGACAGTGTACTCTTCTACTTCAGACAATAATGAAGCAAACAAGAATTGTTCATAACGTGAGCGCCATAATGATTTTAAGTTACTGCGAATGTACTATTGTTTATGTATTTTAAAGCTTACTTTTGTAGTCTCTATAGAGACTTAGATTATAGCATAAAAAACGAACTGAATGGAATATATTTCCCTAATCACATACCGGAGTCTATTTAGATATTCCATGCTTCTTAATAAATTGGTGATTAAACACAGTCTGATAGCTCGGACGTTCAATGAGAAGGTGACATATTAAAAGTTAATATGCAACTTACGGTGATTGAGCTTGCTGTCAAACATAGCTTTAATATTTTAATGTTCCAAGTTTTTCCACTAAGAAGGAAAACATAACGCCCACAAATTCACGAGAGACAATAATAACAGACGACCGTATCGACTGTAATTTATCAGCGATAACTAAAAAGGGCTAAATTCCTGTGCAACATTACTAAAGAAGTAACGAAATTGTTGTTTCCGAATGGATGCTATACAGAATAATAGTTATTGATTCGCTTCTCACACTAACGTCGCCATTACTCTAATCAAAGTCTATTGACAGTCGTTGCATTGGTTCGTTTGTATTTTTTTGTTGATGTTCTTTCTTGTTGCATATACAATCATTGGATGACAATCTGATAAAAAAGAAAAAAAACATGTCATTGTATATGCATGAGAGTATATATGTCGTTTGACCAGCAGAAAATCTATATTGCTTATAACTCATTCAATTTGAACAATAGATGTGAAAGAAAATGTTCTTCGATGAAGCTACGATGCATTAAGTCAAAATAGAAATAATTGTATCTTGAGAATAAATAAACAAAAAGAACTCGTAGTTACTACGTTACACATACATGATTAACATACAGTTAATTGATGTAATTCGCTGTTTGACTCCGTCTCTAGCTCTTTCAAGCTATCTTTATCAATAGGATCATATATGTCCATACAAGCATGCACAAATATATACACACTCACACATATAACGATATATATATATTTGTTTGTGCCCACGCATAAACTAATACACGTTTACACGTGTGTGCTTATGTGTGTATCTATTTATACCAGTGTATGTGTGTGTGTGTATACGTGTATATGTAAGTACGTGAATGTTTGTGATGTATGTATATATATATATATATATAGAGAGAGAGAGAGAGAGAGAGAGAAAGAGAGAGAGTGAGTGTGTGTGTGAGAGAGAGAGAGAGGCGGAGAGAGAGATAGACGCGTTCGCACACATACATTTACCGTAAGGTAAAAGTTGTAAAATGAATTTAAAATACATTTTAGTTAGTTCAAACATTATCTATAGAACTCAGTCGAATCCGTACACTGGATATATATGCTTCTATATCAAAAGTTGACAGATTTTCTCACATGTCAAGTGGCTAAGCAGACGCTCCCTTGGCCCTATCCTTCGTTGGGCATTATAAATAAAGACACTTGGAAATTAGTTTTAACTCTAATGAGAATGAAATCTTAACTATCTCCTTTTGGCTGAAATTATAATAACACTTTACGGAGATGTACTCGCATAGCAAGTGATTTGATCTGAGATCGTGTGCTGAAACGAAAACAATTGCAGCGTGGAAAGTGTTTGTAAGCCATTTAAGAAACACACAAAAGCCGTTCGATTCACTTCAACATTTAAGTTTAATTTGTCAAAATATTTTCGTCGCCTTCAGACCGCGACCTGTTCACTGGCAAAAATCCGTGCTGTGTTTCTTAAATTGCTTACACACACCTTCCACGCTGCAATTGTTATAATAACACTAGCGTGCTGAAACTGTGGTTAAAAATGTAGCTATGTCTTTATGTGGCTAACATTATACCTACTTTTCTTTATCTGTAGCCTTCACTCACTGAGGTTAGCATCATACGTATTCCGTTGAGGATTTAGGATAAAGACATAACAGCATTTGTTTGAACATATATTAACCTTAGCCTGGTTAAAACTATAATTAGCTCACTGTAGTTAAAATTAACATTACCACCTTATGCGGTTAACATTATAACTAATCTTCTTTATAAAAGGTCCCTCCATATTATGGCTGAACTTATAAACAGTCGTTTGGGATTAAAATCATATCGTCATCAGGGATATTGACATCACCAACCTCTTTTGGGGGAAAATATTTTAGATCTAATAACCCCTTTGTGGGCAATAAAAAAATAAATATTTTAGATCTGTTATGTCGCACGTTCGGATGACCTCTACTCAACTCCTCTCTGCTCTCGACGTCTAGACTTCTCCCTCTATATCTACGTATTCGGCCAGCCTACTTCATCGACTGGAGGCGTCGACACAAGATCCAATGTAGATAAAAGTATACCTAGTTAAATCTGAGTGTGATTATATGCAAGAATTCGAACTCAGAACACAGCGGCAGACGAAATACCAATTTCTTTACTACCCACAAGGGGCTAAATTTATATATATATATAAATTCATGCTGTTAAATATATACACGTAGTTATCATGTTCGATGTCATAGGCAATTTGCCGTACTCAACGCACCACCACCCAACTCACCGCGGGTAAATTGTGTGAGATGAGAAGACAATGACAACATAGAGAGATATTAATTTATTGTATTTTAATTTTTTCCCAATGGAAAAGTTTTTTAAATAATAGTTTTATAAATCATTTTGTTGCTGTAAAAGGGATGAACTATCCTTAAAAATGCAAATATTTACAAAAACTAATGGGGAATACAACACAATTTCGATTTTCAGATTCATTGACAATAGATTTGATCCTTGCATCTGCATTCCCGATATATTTTAATTCAAGTGGAAGTTGTGGGAATTTCATTGAAAAGATCTGCATATCGCCTTTCAAATATTAGTTTTAGTAACGCATCACCACTGTTACTAAAATATTTTCCCCGACTGTGAAAGTGTTGTTGCTTAAGGCGGCGAGCTGGCAGAATAGTTAGCACGTCGAGCGAAGTGCTTTGCGGTATTTCGTCTGCCGCTACGTTCTGAGTCCAAATTCCACCGAGGTCAACTTTACCTTTCATCCTTTCGGGGTCGATTAAATAAGTACCAGTTATGCACTTGGGTCGATATAATCGACTTAATCCGTTTGTCTGGTCCTTGTTTGTCCCCTCTATGTTTAGCCCCTTGTGGGCAATAAAGAAATAAGAATCGTTAGCACGTCGGGCGAAGTGCTTTGCGGTATTTCGTCTGCCGCTACGTTCTGTGTCCAAATTCCGCCGAGGTCAACTTTATCTTTCAACCTTTCGGGGTCGATTAAATAAGTACCAGTTATGCACTTGGGTCGGTATAATGGACTTAATCCGTTTGTCTGTCCTTGTTTGTCCTCTCTGTGTTTAGCCCCCTATGGGTAGTAAAGAAATAGGTATTTCGGCTGCCGCTACGTTCTGATTACAAATTCCGCCGAGGTCGATTTTGCCTTCCATCCTTTTGGGGTCGATAAATTAAGTACCAGTTACGCACTTAGGTAGATATAATCGACTCGACTTAATCCGTTTGTCTGTCCTTATTTCTCACCTCTGTGTTTAGCCCCTTGTGGGTAGTAAAGAAATAGAAAGTATTGTTGCTTTCATTACCAGGCCGAATATGAACAACTAACTAGGTACTTCATTTGCAATTAATCTATTTTATATCTCCGTTACTCCTCTTATTTAGATTTTCCGAAACCATTATAATTTAGAAGCTGCAAAATTGTTTTAATGTATATTTATTAAATATTAATAAACCCCAGCTTGACAAAGCGTTACACGTACCTACAAAATTATTGTTTGCTGTTACCTTTAAGAAGACAGTTGTTAGTTGGCTACAAACGACGGGAGTTTGACGTCTGTAGTTGATGAAAATTAATGATGTAGAAACACGGATCTTTCAGTCCAGTAAAATCATTCATAACCATATTGGTGCGTTGCTACATACATCTTCTATATGTAGGATGTCTCTTCCCCAACTCTTACTGCTGTTGAGGTCTTACCACATGTGAATGTACACGTAAACATCAAATATAAATGTGGAAGCACTCCGTCGGTTACGACGACGAGGGTTCCGGTTGATCCGAATCAACGGAACAGCCTGCTCGTGAAATTAACGTGTAAGTGGCTGAGCACTCCACAGACACGTGTACCCTTAACGTAGTTCTCGGGGATATTCAGCGTGACACAGAGAGTGACAAGGCCGGCCCCTTGAAATACTGGTATAACAGAAACAGGAAGTAAGAGTGAGAGAAAGTTGTGGTGAAAGAGTACAGCAGGGATCACTACCATCCCCTGCCGGAGCCTCGTGGAGCTTTTAAGTGTTTTAGCTCAATAAACACTCACAACGCCCGGTCTGGGAATCGAAACCGCGATCCTATGATCGCGAGTCCGCTGCCCTAACCACTGGGCCATTGCGCCTCCACAAATATAAATGTACACAGCTTAATACAATTAGTGAAGCTTTTACGTCATATAAATCTGAAAAGCAACATGACTGACCTGATTGGATTTAAATATTGGTACGCAGAATAGTTTTGTTAAGACATTAGTCGGCGTCCGCTATTTATTTCGAATCTGGTTGCTAACAAAGGTAGGACACGCAATTGGCTTATAAGCCTTTAATAAACTTGCTTGTATATTATGATTGCATAATGAAATACAGTGCCCCTACCGGTGGCCACGTTGAGTAGCCAGCAAGTACGTAAAGCTGCAGTGCACTCTTTACTCCTTTACTCTTTTACTTGTTTCAGTCATTTGACTGCGGCCATGCTGGAGCACCGCCTTTAGTCGAACAAATCGACTCCAGGATTTATTCTTTGTAAGCCTAGTAGTTATTCTGTCGGTCACTTTGCCGAACCACTAAGTTACAGGGACGCAAACACACCACCATCGGTTGCAAAGAGATGTTGGGGGTACAAGCACAGACACACAAGCATACACCCACACAGATACATACACAGATATATATATATATATATATACATATATATGACGGGCTTCTTTCAGTTTCCGTCTACCATATCCACTCACAAGGCTTTGGTCGGCCCGAGGCCATAGTAGAAGACACTTGCCCACTTACCCGCACGGTAAAACATGTTAAGAAACTTCTGCAAATACAAGAATTAAAATTAAAATTACATATACAGAAAATGCCTCGGCTTTCTGCATTAACGACGCCAGCGCCAAATTTTATATTTAAAATTCGATATTTGTGAAAAACGCCTTTAACCAGTGTTTGACAAATGAAATGAGCTACTTCATTTTCGCTGATAGCTTTGAACTAGTTGCTCATAGCACAGAATATGCCATAACGATTCTCTTGCATGCTATCTATCATTACAGCTCGTTTCCCTATAATACACTGTTCATTATTAACGCCTTTGCTAACATAATTTCCAATAAAATATACTTTATTGCTTTACCTGTGTAGTGTGTTATATAGCGTTAGGAATTTTTACATTTATGTTACGTTTCAAGTAAAAATTATAACCAATATTACATCGACGCACACACACACACACGCGCGCGCGCACACATTTATACATATACGTATATGCGTGCGTTAGTGCATCTGTGTGAATCAATGTGTGTGGGGTGTGTATACACATATATAAGCACTCGGCCCTCTCTCCTTCACTGCTGTCATTATTTACACACACACACACAAATATATGGGTTACATATTACATATTATATTATATTATATATATTATATTATATTATATCATATTATTTTATATATATATATAATATATATATATATTATATATATATATATTATACATATATATTTTTTCATATGCACATGTACGTATGTATGTTTATTCATACATATATATGTATATACACTTATATATATACATATATATACGCATATATATTCATATATTTATATAGACATACATAAGTGTATGTATGCATACATGACTAAATACATAAGTGAGTGTGTATATATATATATGTATGTATGAGTATATATATATATATATATATATATGTATATATGTATATATATATATATATATATATAATATATATATATATATATTATATATATATATATATATATATGTAAACATATACAGTCATGTGTGTGTGTGCATACGTGTTTTGTTACGAATATAAGAATGCGTGTATAGTTGTACGTATGTCTCTTTAAAACTCAAATGTGTACGTGCCCAAACTTTTGTAATTATAACTTTTGAACGTGTATAATTCATGTTTACACACATGGACTAATATATTAATCCTATAGAGAAATTGATTTTTGGTTCTGTTATGAAGCCAGAGCTACTAATTCTCATGTTTTACAAAGAACCAACATTGATTTACGCCAGAGTGCGACATATATTTTATGTAGAATTAATTAGATCATATAGTGAGTGATTCCTAATTTTCTCCTACATTCTTTAAAAAAATCTACACCTTTAGATGTTTCATTCTAAAATATTTAGTTAAAAAACTAATATATGTTAATTTATATAACGTAGTAAAACATAGGTTCTATGTTGAGTTGCCGAATTACCTTCTCTCACCGTAAATGCACCCAGACACGCGCTTACATACTTACGTATGTACAAACATACACAAATATATATATATATATATGTATATATATATAATATATATATATATATATATATATTATATATATATATATATATTATATATATATATGTATGTATGTATGTATGTATATGCATCAGTGCAGGCGAGACTGTGTGGTAGGAGGCTTTCTTCACCATTACAAGGTTTGAGGTTCAATCCCACGTCGTGGAACATTGGGCAAGTGTCTTCTACGATAACGCCTTCTACTTGGAACGACCAAAATCTTGAGAGTGGATTTCTAGAGAGAAAATGAAAGAAGCCCATCGTATGTGTGTGTGTGTGTGTATCTATGTGTCTGTGTCATAGTGTTTATGTTTGTCCCCTTGACAACGGGTGTTGGTGTGTTTACGTTCCGTGACATAGTGTTTCGGCAAAAGAGACCGATAGAATAAATACTAGGCTGAAAAAAGAAATCCTAAGGTCGATCTATCCGGCTGTTTTATCGAAGGCGTATCTTTTGAATTCTTCGAAATATGGATTAGAAAAACAGCCGACAACTGATAAAGGGTCTTCTTTGAGCTGTTTGCCTTGCTTTCCATTTGCTTCTTCCGTTGTTCGCAAGGAGGGTTCCTATTCCATGTCCTCGTACTTCATATATTTTGTTGTTTACGTTTTGTGATGCCTGTGCCCACATATGCATATCTATATAGGTATACATGTATGTACGTATATGTATGTATATATGTATATATACTTATATTATTTATATTATTTTATCATTGAACGCCACGTGTCCTTTTCCAAGTAGGTTTTATCGTAATAATTCTGATGCGACTCTCTATTCTTCATATTACACTCGTTGCTCACTTTATTTTCTCTTATTCTTTTACATCCTCTTCTCTCACTATTCTATCCTATTACTCTTTCGTTTTCTCTCTTACTTTCTCTTATTCTTTCACCGCGCATTCTCCCTCTTTTTTCTCTCTTATCCCTTCTCCAAATCTTTTCCTCTCCTCTTTACAATTCTCTGTCTGTCACTCACTTCCGTCACTCTTCCTCCTTTGTTCACGTGGATCCCACGTGATCATCGGTCATTGTTTTTCCTTCTAACTTGTGTTTCATTCTTTCTTCCTGTTGTAGCTAAACAAGGAATATGAATTCTTGTCTGTCTCCTGTCCGAACTTGTTTCTTCGCGTTCGCCACCGCAACCTTGTTTAGGCTTAGCAGCCCTTCCTCTTTGTTTTCACTGTCCTGTTTTTGTCACCACTTTTGACCCTCCGCAAAATCCCAGATTTTACTTAATTTGCTTTGCGGGAGCAACTGTTTTATCGAAAGCGTATCTTGTCGTGAATTGCTCGAAATACGGATTAGAAAAACAGCCGACAACTGATGA
>NC_043005.1:73539485-73551985 GCF_006345805.1 Octopus sinensis
CGTTCAGCGTGAAACGTAGTACCTCAGGTGCGTTCAGCGTGAAACGTGGTACCTCAGGGGCGTTCAGCGGGAAACGTAGTACCTCAGTGACGTTCAGCGTGAAACGTAGTACCTCAGTGACGTTCAGCGTGAAACGTAGTGCATCAGGAGCGTTCAGCTTGAAACAGTGTAATAAGGCTGGCTCTTAGTAATACAAGTACTACTCATTTTTGCCAGGTGAGTGGACTGGAGCAATGTGAAATAAAGTGTCTTGATCAAGAATGCAACGCGTCGGCGGGAATTGAACTTACGATCTTATGAACGTGATGTGACCACCATAACCACTAAGCCACACGTATTTACAAGGAAGAAAGACCAAGAAACAGGGGAAGGAGGAAGAAAAAGAGAAAACAATAAGAGACTGCAAAAATTTAATAAACAATAGAGTGGCGAGCTGACCGAATCGTTAGCACACCGAGTAACGTGATTAGTAGCATTTCCTTTGTCTTTATGTTCTCAATTCAAATCCCGCCGAGTTTGTCTTTCAGGGTCGATGAAATAAGTATCTGTTGGGCATTTACCTCCCCCAAATTGTCGGATTTGTGCTAAAATTTAAAAGCAATATTTAAGGGAAAAATGTCGGTGATTGGTTTATCATCCTTTTCTTTCCTATTTTTAAGTCATTCGCCCCTCCTCTCTCTCTTTCTCCCCCTCTCTCTCCCCCTCTCTCTCTCTCTCTCTCCATTGGTTCTACCCTATCAAAACGATTGACTTTTAAGTTCTTCAGTCACTCAATATCAAACATCTACAACTTTCTTCCCTTGTCCCCACATTTGTTATTATACCTTTGAAATCATACCTCAGCAAGCTTACGTGGGGAGATCTGCCTGTTTTATACGACAGCTCTATCTTGTCTGTAAGTGGACACAATTTCAATAAGTCAAAAATATATCTGGTATGTTATTTAAGAGAACGTTATCCGACCTTGTGAGAAGTTTGCCTCCCAACAATACAGCTCCGGGTTCGGTCCGACTACTTACCATCATAGGCAAATGTCTTCTACTATAGCCCTGAGCTGAAAAAAAAACATTGTCAGTTCAAATTCCATCAAGGTGACGAACATTTTGTTTTCTTTGAGGTCGATAAAATAAGTACCAGTTAAGTCCGCGAGTCGAAGTAATCGTCTTGCATGATGCCCTCAGAATTGCTGGTCGTATTCCAAAACCAGAAATAAATATTGTATTCAATCCAGTCTCTTAGAATACCTGGTTGAATATAACATCTTAGCTGGGTTCTCCCAATTAAAGCAAAATACCCGACGGCTTTATTTATCTTTTCTAATACCTAATCACACTCAAATCACCTGCGGCGCTATTTTTCGAAGAATCGTATTCCTGATTAATTAATTATTTGCTAACTACCTAGCTTTCCTACTCCGAATAAATACGATTATATATAATTTTAAAGACATTTTTGTATTTACTTTCTATAAAATAGGTACAAACACATCTAATTTCAATTATCCTTTATGCGTCATCGACGTTTTCGTATGCATCTTACACATTATTATGAATAATTACCCTCACAATTTTTGCTATAGCATATAATGAACCATACCCGTAAACATTTTAATCAGCATACCTAACTCTGGTGCTTGTAGCTTTGTAACTTTTATTCCATGTATTTTCATGTTAATTTCATGTGTGATTAAATTTTACTCCAAGAAGTGTGATGTTGGATTTATTATACGCTTCTTTGAATATATGATTTAGTTCTGATGCCGATCACAATTAGATCTTCTCTGTATTCCTGTGTTTGTCATCTTTTCCTTTTCTTTCCTCTTTTTTTTTTTTCATTTTTCCATTTTTACCTTTCCTTTTCTTCGTTTTCTGCCTCTACTTTCAATCTATCGATTGCCACCTTTGTATGTAATAAAATTTTCCTATGTTAAAACACCATATCAGATCCGATAATGTTATTTACATCAAAACCATGTTACAAAGATTTTGCCGTAAATAACAACAATATACTTGTAGTGTTTTGTGATTGCGTAGGCAAGCATGTGCACGTTTCTGAAAATAATTATTGTTATGAAAAGTATATTCTTCCGAAAACTAAAAATTGGCAGTTATATTTCCTCACCCAAAACGATGTCATTGACTTTATTAGAAACAATATCAATATACGTTGTGCAACACATCAACTCTGTAATGAAATTGGCATCTCTTTAGATGATAGAATAGTTTAACCTGAACATATTCAATTATGAAATACTGTATTCAATGATATTTCTATATAAGTGAAGCTGATTACAATAATTCTTAATATGGACGAAATGTGGATTCTGGTCTGTAATGAAGTTTAATTGCACTGCAAAGTTTAAAAAAGAAACTAACAAAAACTTCGTTTTGTTTTCAGCACATCAGTCTTCTATGAAATTAAGAAAATCAATTTCGTTGTGTAGAGAAACCTATTTGTGGTATTAATTTTAGCAGGCAATAATTTTTTTAATAAGTAATTAAATGCCGGATACAACCGATGATGATATTTGAATAATTGTAGTTAATATCTTTGTATAAATGTTTTATGTCACATTTTTGTTGATATTGTAAAAAATATTCATTTATTCTTTTCAATTTCATTCAGTTATAATTCCTTTACTCTAACTTATAGTTGTCCACTTTCTTTCATATTTTATTGTTGCTGTTGTAAATGAATTCCATTGTTGCTGTGACTGTCATTGCTGTTGTTGATGTTATTGTTGTTATGAATGTCGTTCCTCGACTACTTCTTTGCCTTCTAATTTCAACTTCTTCAATCACTCTTTCCACCTTTCCATCACCTTTCATTCTGATAATTAATATCTTCACCATCTTATAATCCTAATATCACTGTCAACATCATTTCCACCACCATCACGACTATCCCTCGTATCACTATCATTCCTATCAATCTCCTCTCGGATTTTATCATTTTTCAAATCATTCTTCGTTCTAGAATGTTCCGAGTGATCAATGCCTCTACTTTCTCAAAATCTAAATTATTTTTAGTTTGAATTGCTACTATATTCTAATGTTCTATCATATTGCCCTTGTGGCACACAAAGTAACAACATATTATCGTTATATCATTATTGTTTTTTTTATTATTACCATCATCAGCATCATCATCATCCTCATCATCATCATCATCCTCATCATCATCATCATCATCATCATCATCATCTAGCAATCATGCGAACTGGTATTGATCGGACTACAGAAAATGAGGGAAAATTTAAATTGGCCCGTAAAGATTCCGCTACATAAGTGGTCTTGCCATGGACTTACTCACACACACACACACACACACACAAACACACATATGCACACACACACATGTGGGGAGCGTATTTGTATACGTATATGTATATATGTCTGCACATATATGTATATATATATAGATCTATATACATGTAGGTAACATATATATAAATATGTATGTGCGTATGTATGTATGTATGTATGGATGGATGGAAGGATGGATGGATGGATGGATGGATGGATGGATAGAGGGATGGGTGGATAGATGGATGGATGGATGGACGGACGGATGGATGGAATGGCGTATTATCAAAACAGAGCTTAAAACGAGAAATATCTAACTAATAACATTGCCGAGCAAAGATTTTATAGTTCTTGTGATATAAATATTCTAATGTTTTGCAGACATATAAAACATGCTAGACCATAACAATCGCTGCGTTATGGTGTACCGGATTTAAAAAGGTTCACCTTTTTATCATAGCTTTTATAGTGTCGAGGGTAAAACTGAGCCGTAGAGCCCAAAACAAATTTCTTTGATGTAATTTTATCACTTTGAATTTTTAGTTCGTTCATCATGAGTACGTACTTTATGTTTCAAACTACAATGATCAGAAAAATAAAATACGAATCATGTAGTGTAGTGGATCAAGTCAATTACATACTCCTAGACATTTGTCCTGGCATCAGAAGCTATTTTCCTAATGTATCAATCTCGTCTTTGCCGACTTTTCTTAGGTACAGTGCACCAGAATCACATACCCTACGTATATATCCTTATTCGTTCTGGAATGAAGTGATCCTAATTATTATCTACATTGAAGACCAATAGCGCTTATTTTGTGTTTCTGCATATTATGTGTATTTTCGATGACTGTTACTGTAAAATAATTTGGTCAAGGAATGTTTCTTTTGTTACTGGTGCGCGAATATCTTGCTTCAATTTGTCATATATTGTAGTCACTGTCAGAGTGGTTAATGTTAATTTCAGTTGAATTAGTTTTACCATTTATTTGGGATCTTTACTTTTTGACCGACAGATTTTAAGAAAATATTTTTTTGTAACTAAACATTTTCAAACTTCGGACACTGGTAGAATGTGTCATATAAAACATCTTTAGTATTATAAAACATCTTATAGTAGTGGTAGTAGTAGTAGTAGTAGTAGTAGTAGTAGTAGTAGTAGCAGCGGTAGCAGCAGCAGCAGCAGCAGCAGCAGTAGTAGTAGTAGTAGTAGTAGTAGTAGTAGCGGCAGCAGCAGCAGCAGCAGCAGCAGTAGTAGTAGTAGTAGTAGTAGTAGTAGTATAGTAGTAGTAGTAGATTGAAAGGAAAAATTATCATCACCTTCATCAATGTTATATTCAGTGTTGTAATGTAAGGGTAACCAGAATTTTTTAATTACAAGATATTGGTATTCTACAAAAATAAAATACAGTTACTCCATTGTTATTCCAATGTTCGGTTGAAGCAATTATTTTATTTATGATTAACCAGTACTATGACCTTCACATATTAAGTCATGATACTGCAAATAATCTACATATATGACAATTTCAAATCTTACTATTAATTAAGGGCGTTGTCTCTCCGTCTGTCTCTCCGTCTGTCTCTCCGTCTGTCCGTTTGTCTGTTTGTTCCCTCTTCACGGTCAAACGGCTGGTCACGATGTTTTTCCGGATTACTAAGTGGGTAATCAGGAAGGTTTTTAGCGAAAAACAAACGCGAAAAAGTATCATTATATAGTGGATATAGAGTTTTGTATTAATAAAACACCATTGATTGTGTTTTTTTGTTTTTTTTTTGTTAAAATTCCGGCGTCGAGGACTAACTCTGACCCACCGCTCGCCGTATAGTTCGTGAATTTAGAGGGTTTAGATTTGCGATACTGTCCCTTTATTTCCCATCGTAGATGAGCAGATTTGCCATCTTGCTATAATGGGCGTTATGTCAGTTTGTCCATCTTTTTGTCAGTTCCTGCTTTACGCCAAGACGGCTGGACCAATGGTTACGATATTTTTCAGGATTACAAAGAAGGTCGTCAGGAAGGTTTTTAGCATTAAAAAATCGAAAAGTATGATTTTTTAATTAATAAACCACCTTATCATTTTTATTAAAAAGTCACCGACTATGAGTAACTCTGGATTTTCATCGTATAATTCGTGGCCCCATCGTAGATTTGAAGCCGAGTCGCAAGGACGATTAATACCGAAAACAAAATGGAAAATGCGTGTGTCAGTATATAGTCCGTGTGATTCTTTAATGGTTATTGAAGTGTGTCAGTCTCGAGCAGAATTCGAGACGGCTAATCGAAGTGGCTGTTGTTTAAATCTCAGTTTTGTCAATCAAAATAACCCATGGTACCAGAACATCCGGACGTTATTCACATAGAACAGTGAGAGGTAAGTCTTAGTTTCATCTTTTGCAAACCTAAATATTTCGCACGCGCATTCACAGCAAACAAAGCACAGGGCCAGATTTCAGATTGTGTAGGTATCTTTTTACCCACTCCAATGTTTACACACGGCCAGTTATACGTCGCTATGACTAGAGCAACGGACTCCAGTAATTTTAAAAGTACTATTGATCAAGCAAAAAAAGTTTTGTAATCATGTTGATATTAGCGAAAGGAATATGATTCATAATTTAAATAAGGAAATTTGTGAACTTTGAATGTATAAGAGTATAGACAAGCGTAAAATAGTGTAAACAACTAAAATAAAAGTATATCTAAATAACATTGTTTTCTTAATACGTTTTATGTAGTGGTCGAAGGAAGCTCTGGCTTTCGTTAGGAGTGGTCCACATAACCATTCATGATACAGAAGCTGGGATCCTATTTCAGTTCGGGAGCGAATCGTCATCACATGTCACTTAGTCGCAAACACATGTCATATAGCTGCAACTGAATGCTATATCACTAACAATAATGTGATTTCTCTAAGACATTCACCCAGTAATCTATCAAGTCCGTTTACATATTTCTCAATACTATTAATGCTATTAAGAATCCCCTCCCTCATTTTATGCCTCTGTCGTAGATGGGTAGATATGCTAGTATCCTGTAATTCACACAAATTCAGTCGATCCCTTACTGTTTTAGTCAATTCTACTGAGGCGGATAACTAACTCAAAAAGCAAGAATACCAGAAATACTAAAATAAGATTTCTTCAGCTACGAAATTCTAGTCTCTCTCATTCGGCATTCAAACCCCACTGGAGTTAAAATAAATAATTATACAATATTTTTGTTCCATATTTTCTGGTTTTGGTGAAAGTTTCTGGCTTCCATACACTTCTCAATTTCATCTTTAAAAATCACTAGTCTTAAAACGATGCTGTTTTCATAAACATTGTTTCTATGGAAATATCGATATTTTTGAAAGTCAATATGCATCTTTATCTCAAGCCTTAAACAATGACGACGTTTGGTTCCAGGTTTTCAACGAAATGATCTCTAGTTCTCTTTTCCTCTTAAAGTGAGGAAGTGTATGTAAACTGTTGCAAAAGTGATGTAAGGAAGAGCACCGGTTTTCGGTGATGTTTACATTCATATGCAAACGTACACACGCTCGTAATTACACATGCATACATACATGCATAACTACACACACGCACACGCATACATAAATACATAGATATAGACAGGCAGATAAACAGACAGTTTGCTAAATAGATAGATAGATAGATAGATAGATAGATATGTTTCTTTATTAGCCACACAGGGCTGCACACAGATAGAACAAATTACAAGGTAGAGCTTTTCTTTTGGGGGTAAAAAAAAAGAGAGTGGTGGTTTTCGATCAAAAGGGATCGTAAAAGGAAAGAATAAGGACAAAAAAAAGGGAGGGGTTTAAAAAAGGGGGGGGAGAAAAAATAAAATGAATAATAGGGATCGTTATCACAGAAATGTCAATATGAAGTGTAAAGGGGAGGACAGGTGAGGTTTACCCGTGGAAAGAAAAGCCTACGGAAAAGACCACGGTAACCTCGGTCAATGAAGTCACATGTTATATTTCTTTTTTTTTTTTTGCAAATAAGCAACTCTCTGTATTAATTTTTATGGTTCATAGAATCATAGTCAAGGTGGCTTCGTCATTCATACGTGTCATCCTTGCTACATTCACCCATCTTTTTTTAAAACATTCACTAGACAAAACTTGCCTCTCTACTCTCACTTTCCTCTTCAAGTGATACTTGAAGAAGTTGATGAGAGATTGACCAGAGAGGAAAGTGTTTGTCTCTAATCCTTTCAGGCGCGTCCACCAGATACATTCTTTCGCCATAGCCACAAGTATGATAAAAATAGCTCTTCCTTCCCGTTTGAAGGAAGGAGGCGTGACGATATTAACGATAGACTCGGCTGATAAACCAACACGTCCCACATGTGACAGCAGTCGTTCGACATAAGCCCACAGGTCGGTAATTGCTGGACACTGCACGATTGCGTGCAGAGCGGTTTCGTCGCTCTGCCCGCATCTCGGGCAGGTCGGCCCCGTGTTTCTCGAGCCATGCCTATAGAGCTTATCCCGAACGGGTAGCGCTTCTCGGTAGCACCGCCAGGCCAGGGATCTCTGGAAGTTGTCAGGTATTCCTCGTCGACGCCCAGGTTTGCCCCGAGCTCGTCGTTGTACCTCCCCTCCACTAATCCCCTATAGAATGCTTTGGTTGTGTTGAAGTCACTCAAGGTCGACCCGGGACGGCAGAGTTGCTTGAGAGCAACGCGACACTCGCGGTGCCATTCGCCCTTCCTCGGCCTCTTTTTGATCCACGACTGTAGTTCGGTCATGGAGACGAGTTGCGGGAATGCGTGCCTCACAAACGGCGACCACACCTGTTCACCGTCGTCTACATAGAGCCGGAGATGTCGCAGTCTCAGCGCGTGTCTGCGCATCATCAACCACGGCATGCCCAGCCCTCCTTTTAACGGGTGTTGACAGCAAATGGATCGCCTGACCATCGGGACGCATCCTTTCCACAAGAAGCGGAAGAGGATGCGTTCTAGTTTGGTGATGGTAGGGTCGGGACAAGGTACGACGGTCAGGCGGTAGTAGATGATGGACGCGATGTACGCGTTCACCACCTCCGCCCGACCTTTTAGGGACAGTTTCCTCTCGGCCCATTGCTGGGCGAGAGTGACCACCCTACTCGTTATCTCGTTCCAGTTCTTCTCCATTTGGAGGTCCGGACCGAACCAGACCCCGAGCAACTCAACCGGGCCGTCTGTCCGGCGTCCCACGACGGAGGTACTGGTGGACGGCATGGGCTTGCTTCTCCAGGTGCCGAGCCGCAAGCCCACTGACTTTTCCCGGTTGATTTTTGCTCCTGTCACCGCTTCGTAGTCTTTCAGTGTCTCGCCGACCCGCTCGATATGCTCGTGGCTTGACACTATGACGATGACGTCGTCCGCGTATGCAGACACGCCCGTCCCGCATCCCAATTCTCGCGGGATGCCCCTTAGAGTCGCCAGCTTCCGCAGTAGTGGCTCAAGAGTCAATACGTATAGAAGCGCCGAGAGGGGGCATCCCTGACGGACCGAACGTGCAATGTCGAAAGGTCTCGATAGATATCCATTTACGCGAATTACCGAACGGATGCCTCTGTACAAGGCAGCTATCCAGCCGCGGAAGACGGGACCGAAACCAGCCGCTCTCAGGACTGCCTCCAAGTATCGATGGTCTACCCTTTCAAAGGCTTTCGATTGATCCAAGTTGATCAGGGCCCCACCCATGCCAGGTTCGTTAACTACCCTGTCTATGATGTAGCGCATCAGATGGAGGTTGTCATGGATGCTCCGGCCCGGCACGGCGCACGTTTGTGCGTTGTCGACCAGTTTCTCGATGACAAGCGCCAACCTCTTGGCTAACACCTTTGTCAAAATTTTCAGGTCTGCATTGAGCAGCGTGATTGGTCTAAAGTTATCTATAATGTTTCCCTTGTTTAAATCTTTCTTCAGCAGAGTTACAGCTCCTCGACTCACAAAACCGGGTATGCTCCCGTTTTGCTGCCAGTTGCAGTATGCCGCTGCCAAGACGTCTCCAAACAAGTCTGGCATACAATTGTAAAACTCGTAGGGTAGACCATCCAAACCCGGTGATTTGTCCCTCGAGCATTCTGCTATCGCTTCCTGCACTTCCGCCGCCGTGATGGCACCTTCGCAGCACCCTGCCTTTCTTGTCGAGAGTCGTGGCAGGCTATGTAGGTAGGCACTGAAGTCCACCCTACGTTCTTGCCCTCCACTCGTCCCGAACAGTCGGGCAAAATGCTGCTGAAAGGCCTCACACATTTTACTTGGCTCGAGCAATTCGGGCCCCTGTTCATCTACTAGTGACCGAATGGTGGCTTTGTTGCCCTGTTGCGCCTCTGCCACCCGGGCCTCTCTCGCGGCTCCAACACCTTCGTTCCTTAGAGCACGCATCCTAGCTCTGACAGCACATCCTTCGTGTTTGGCGTTGAAGTGTTGGTCGAGGGCCAACCTCGCCGCCAAAACGTCGGATGCGATGCCGCTTCTAATTGCCTCTTCTAGCTTCTTAACTAGCTCACCCTCTACTCTATTTCTATCTATGGCTAGTGCTTTGCTGTACCTAATCGCTTCTGCTTTTACTGCTCTCTTGAGGGCAAACCACCATTTGTTGTTGATGATGGCTCCCGTCAAAGCCCTCTTTACTAGTGTGCTAATCCGGTCTCTGAAAACTTGTCTGGACGGGAATAAGGCGTTCAGTTTCCAGTACCCAGGACCCTGTCTATGTGCCTTATCTAAGTCTAGCGTACACGTCACCAATTTGTGATCCGTGTAGCTGACTGTGTGGAATTGTGGACATCCTAAGTTATCCTTGTCTACTGTCCTACACAGTATCCTATCGAGATACGATCTCGACGACCCACTGCGGTTGCTCCATGTCCACGTTGGTGCATTTGGGTGGTCGAGTCGGTACCTGTCAGACAGTTGGAATCGTCTGAGCAGGTCTCTGAGGCATTTGCATCCCCTTCTGTTTCTGTCTCTACCCACGTAGTCTACATGCGTGTCCAAGGTAGCATTCCAATCCCCCACTAAGAGTAAAGGATGAGACGTTCCCAATAATACTTCTAGACGTCGAAAGAAATCCGCCCGACCTGTTAAGGGCGGTGCGTAGACTGATACGAGTCGAAAAGCGCACCCATTGCTGCCGTCAACATCCAGAACGATCAGTCTACCCTCCGGGTCTACGAATATCGTCTTGACTTCGAGATCCAGGCTCTTGTGAAAAAGTACCGCGGTGCCACTACCGCCCATCCTCGGCAGACAGGGAGCGAAATAAATGTTAAACTGATAGATAGATAGATAGATAGATAGATAGATAGATAGATAGATAGATAGATAGATAGATAGATTCATAGATAGATAGATAGATAGATAGATAGATAGATAGATAGATAGATAGATAGATAGATAGATAGATAGATAGATAGATAGATAGATTAGATAGATTACATAGATATATCAGATAGATAGATGAGATAGATAGACTATATAGATAGATAGATAGATAGATAGATAGATAGATAGATAGATAGATAGATAGATAGATAGATAGATAGATAGATAGATAGATTAGATTAGATAGATAGATAGATAGATAGATAGATAGATAGATAGATAGATAGATAGATAGATAGATAGATAGATAGACAGACAGACAGAAAGACAGACAAACAGTCAGATAGACAGATAGACAGACAGAGTGACAATCAGAGATGGAGATTCTGCTCAGTATCCGTCTCTAGAATTCCACTCGTCGTATATTGAGTCAAACACGGCTGGAGTAGAAGACACTTTCCTTGGGTGCTGTACAGTGGTAATAGAACCCAGGACGTTCAGTGCATTTATCTAAATATGAAAATGGGTTAATGATGTATTTATTTCTATGTAGGTTCCATTCATCTTCTATTTTTTCTTTATTCTCAGATTAGAGACTGACAAGATATAGCGATCTGAAATGTCTATTGAATATCCAAGAAAAAGAAAAAGTATGTTTACATCACAGCTTAATAGTAAGAAAAGCGCCAGGTTTCTATAATTGAGAATTTTTAATACGGATCACGATATACACACGAACATATGTACACATACATACATGATTACCTACATACATACATACATATGTGTATATGATTTAATTAATGCTTTTTTCATGTATGTATATATATATATATATATATATATATATATATATATATATATATATATATATAATATATATATATATATATATATATATATATATATATATATATATATATATACCATGTATATGCTTGTGTGATTACGTGATTACATGTGTTGTTTAAAGACATACAACGAACTGCTAGAGGACAGACCGGCGAATTTGCGAACAAAAGGACTGGAATATTATTATTGGTAATAAGAAGAACCAAAGTGCTATAAATGAATGAATATTTTCTACAATATAAGGTTTCTTTAATTAAATCCAGAGATATGCTTTTTTTACTTTTATTTTACAATTATTAAGTGATAATTAAATACCTGCAACGTCATTTGGAAACGGGTTTCGATATGGTTTCAGACAATTTTCGTATTATATATTTCATGTTGATTACTGAAAATTTAATGTAAGCAATAAATTAAAATACGAAAGTATATCTCTCAGAATATTTAATAATTAAAATTTTGAGTGTTTTGAATTGCATAGGAATCATAAATTGAATAGAAATTAATCAATAATTAAATAGTAATTTGTGTTACAAAACCCAGTAAGATAATGAAAATATTTTTCATAATGATCTGATTGGAATTCAGCCAGACATTTTGTTAATATGATTCAGTCACCGAAGGGCTATGTAAGGCTCTATCTAAATAGCTCTGGACATTTACCGTTCATAAAATAAATACCTGTCAAGATTCATGTTCGATTTGATCTAACGTAGCATCCATCCACTAATGAATTCCCTTTATCCAGTATTAAGAATCGATGTTCTGGTGTATATATATATATATATATATATATATATATATATATAGCTAGAGGTAGGAATGTGTATGATCACGAGAAAAGACGGGGTTGGATCTACACTATTGAGATGCTGGCTGAATATTTCACTTGAAATATTTATTTGCATTGTTAACCCCCGAAGACTCCATTATATATAATAGGCGACCTATTGTAAGCCTGACCATTTCATTTCGCCATACATCATTAACATCACAAAGGTGAGATAACTCGA
>NC_043005.1:73556985-73559485 GCF_006345805.1 Octopus sinensis
ATAGATAAAGCGTTTTTCTTTTAAAGTAAAATATGGTATAGAGAGAATTATAGGCATTGAAAGGAGTCTGAGGTTACATGTTAGAAGAAAATAAAGTACTCAAACGATCTTTTCTGGGGTTCATTCGTCCAACTCACAAATGAATGTTACGATTCATTTTCCTTCATCAGGGAAAAATTATGTATATATATATATATATGTGTGTGTGTGTGTGTGTGTGTGTGTGTGTGTGTGTATGCGTGTGTGTGTGCGTGTGTGTGTGTGTATATGTGTATATGTACATATATATATATATGTGTGTGTGTGTGTGTGTGTATGTATGTACATGTAAATATATATGTATGTATGTATATAGATGCATGTATGTATTTATGTGGCTTTGCTTATGTGTTTGTTTGTGTGTGTTTGTTTGTTTGTGTGTATACAATTATGTTTTGTGTGTGAGTGTATGTATGCTTATGTCTTCTTGTCTTGACATCACGTTAATGTTGCCAGTGAGTGTCCCTGTCGTACAAGCAGCGTCGTTCATATCCACATCACGAATGCCACAGTTGATGTGAGATTCGTCCCAGAGATCGAGACGAGAAAGCGCAACGTAGGACGAGAAAGAATTTGTGGTTTTTATACTACTTTTATCTTCCGTGAGAAACGTCTAGTTAAGGTGTACTTAGAACAAGATATCTGATGGTTGGTAGAGGAAATGTACTACGAGATGAAAAACGAAAGTACAATAAAGTTGGGCAGATTGTGCCAGAATCCGATTGAAACTTTTAACCTCAATGGGCCATTAAGATAATGGAAGCCATTCCCGACCGCTAAATAGCACCAGTTCGTTTATGTGAGTAGACAGCAGAAGACCAATATTCCATTCATGTGGAGCTAGGTTCCTTCCAGCACTGGGGGTATAGACCGCTTCGCTCAATGATATCGACAACGATTTTAACTATGTATGCAACAACGACACCACTAACAACAGCAAACACGAGAGAAATGAAAACAAGAAAATAGCAGCAGCAGCAACAACAACAACAGCAGCAACAACAGGAGGCGCAATGGCCCAGTGGTTAGGGCAGCGGACTTGCGGTCGGAGGATCGCGATTTCGATTCCCAGACCTGGCGTTGTGTGTGTTTATTGAGCGAAAACACCTGAAGCTCTACGAGGCTCCGGTAGAGAGTGGTGGCGACACCTGTTGTACTCTTTCGCTCCAACTCTCTCTCACTCTCTCTTCTTGTTTCTTGTCCCCGACTTCCTACGCAACCACTGAACCTGGATGCGCATTCATCCATCCATCGATGCTCTGGTTGTCAGCGGTTGATCTGCTTTCTCTTCTGCGGGTCTTACGAATAGCAAAAGGACCGCGTTTCGGACTTCTCCCACTAGCTCTGGGCCGAAGACCGCTTCGCTCAACAAACAAACAGCAGCAGCAACAACAACAGCAGCAGCAGCAACAACAACAACAGCAGCAGCAACAAAAGCAACAACAGCTGAAGCAGCAACGACCGCTGCAACAACTACTAGAATAACGTCAACAACAATGTGATGGCGACGACTTTTTGAGCAAGTAATCTTTTGCTGGTGTGGAGCGATATCAGCCCAACACTTCATGATCCAACTAAAAGACAAAGATGCACGTCTGTCAACAGCCTGTTAAAGCGAATGAAGGAGATTACATGCTTCCATCTCAATCAAAGTTTTGCAAGACTGCTGTATCCCTGTGTGCCGATTACAACCCGGCGCTTAGAAGCAGTGACTCTTGACAACATGGAAAAGCACCATACATTAAATATGGGCTAATATTGATCATGTGACAGGGGCAAGACAATTGGGAAACGTGGAGGTTCTCTTCAAAAGCAAAGTTTTCGTGCTAATGCACTAAATAGCTCCCAAAGTACTCAATAGGTCTCAGGTAACACCTTCTGCCCATGAAGTACTTGTCGCGTTAGGAGAGACAGAGTTACATCTGGTGCGTGTTTTGTTTGTGATTAGTTGGACAGTGTCACACTCATCAACATTAAATGAACGGAGAAGAAATTTCGGTCAAGAACCACAGTTGAGATCTTCTGCCAGATCAAAATGGAGAATGTGGTAAATATCACAGGCGTTATTAAACGGCCTAATAGAGTGTAGTTGAGATGTGCGGCTGAGGGCAGAACAAGATGTCGAATGGAAGACCACTTTAGAACATTTTATCCTCACTAATAAAACAAGAGAGTGGAGTCGCCCACGAGTGTCGTCACCACAGCCTTGATAACAACAGCAGTACACAACAGTAACAAGTGTAGTAGTTAAGGAAGCCAGACCAACAGGAGCAGTAGCAACAGGAAGACCAGCAACAGCAACGACACCAAAACTCGCCTCACAGGGAAAAATCGTCTCTTACTTAAATTCTTGTGGAAGAGACGCATTCCAATGGTCATGCAGTCAGTCTATTTCCAGCATCCTCTGAGTGGCGGTTTGGTATTCCGTGGCTTCTAACGCGCAGATACGCTCTTAAGTTAC
>NC_043005.1:73566985-73601985 GCF_006345805.1 Octopus sinensis
AAAACGCTCTTCCTTCTGAAATTCCATATTATCCATACAATTGATATAAGATAGAGAATACAAAATAGATAGAGCGACAATTTTTATTTAAAATTACTACAGTTGTTTAGACACATTATTACAGTTTTTGGTATTCATTTTCACACTGGGGGAAATGAGAATATGATAAGACAAATGATTTATTTAACTAAACACCTGAAAATATGCAACTTACAACTTACACATTGCATAAACGAGAGTGATTACACAACATATTAAAAATACCTCACCAACGCATGGCAACACATTATGAATGTAAAGATGTGTCAAGACAACTGTAATGATTTTGAATAAAGAATGTCATTCATTCCATTATAAATACATATATATATACATATATAAATATATATGTATCCATATGTATATAAATAATATATGATATCATATATGTAAATATATATATATATATATACATATAGGTATGTATGTGTATGTATGTATGTAGATATACATATATATACATAATTATATATATATATATATATATAATATATATATATATATATATAATATTATATATATTATATATATATATATATTTTATATATCGCTAAGCTTGATCGCTCAATCTACAAGATATTTTTAAATCTCTCTGTTTATTTTCTCTTATTCCTTCTGTTGAAGAGCATAGGCTCGAAACGTAAAAAACTTTCTCACCTTTCCGAACGTCAAACTAATACCTTGCTTGTTGTTCATACAGCTGTCTTCGTCTTTCTTTTCTGTAAATTTCAACTAACATATATATATATATATATATATATATATTATAGGGGTTGGACAAATTAATGAAAACACCTTAAAATTTCAAACAAATTTATTTTGATATGGGGAGGACCGCCTTTGGCAGTAATTACAGTCTGGATTCTACGAAGTATGTACTCGTACAAAGTTTGAATTGTTTCCAAAGCTAATTTTTCCCCATTCTTAAGCTAAAACAGTCTCCAGTTCTTGTAGTGATGATGGTAGAGGATATCGACTCATTACTTGCTTTTCTAAAATGCACCATGGGGACTGAGGTGGCCAGATAAGATGTCCAACTCCACTAGAATCTTCATCGTGCCCTTCAGTAACAACTTTAGCTGTGTGAATTGGTGCATTATCATCCTGAAAGATTGCGCTTCCCTCCGGAAACTGTTCCGCAACCATGGGATGAATTTCATCAGATAATATACTTAAATAATCTTGACTATTAATTCTGCTATGAAGAGAAACCATTGGGCCGGCAGATTTCCAAGATATACCCCCCCCCTCGATCATCACAGAACCCCCTTCAACAGTTGGAGGAAGACAGTCTGAATCAAATGCTTCTTTTGGCGGTCTCCACACGTATACTCGACCGGTGGTCGGAAATAAGGTGAAGGATGACTCGTCCGAGAAAATCACATTCTTCCACTACTCTAGGGACCAATTATGTGGGTTTTTACTCTACTCTAAACGCTTTGCAACGTTTGTTTCTGAAAGTAGTGGTTTTCTGATTTCAGCCCTTCCGTGAAATACGGCTTTGTGCAGCTCCCAGCGAACAGTTTTCTGGAAACTGGTTTCTTGGGGTGGTCATTAATTTCAGCAGTAATTCTGGGAGCTGTACTCTTGTTATCCTTTCTTCATTACTTTCGAGTCAGTACTTCTTGATACACCAAACATTTCGGCTGTTTTCGTTACGCTAGCGCCTTCAATCAGAGCACCAACAATTTGACGCTAGCGCCAGCCATACGATCACCAACAATTTGACCTCTTTGAAAGTCCGATTGATCTGTCATTTTAATAAATTTTAATTACCTTTTACTGATGGTATCTGAAACGAAACAGCAATTTTAGCAAAACATATTAAGCAGCACTAATAATAAATAAAACTAAGACAAAAATAAACAAGATTTTGACGGTTTTATAGATATTTCAAAATTATTATGATATAATGCTAGGTATTTCCATTATTTTTCCCAGCCCCAGTATATATACAAATGATATTTATGTAGAGAAGCCGCAAATAAAATTCTATCGTCAGCGCGTTACTGGGTACTTATTTTTTAGCGCTACACGGAAAGATGAAATTCAAAGTTGTGTTGTGCAATTTGAATTCAGAAAAAAATGCTTAAGTAATTACGTAGTAGGTGGATCTAGATGAGAACCTAAAGGTTTGGCAGCCATAATATTAATACACACATACATGATGTATGTCTGTGTGTGTGTGCGCGCGTATGTGTGTAAATATATGTATGTATGTATGTATTATATTATATATATATAATGTGCGAACGACACACCGGTCTCACGCCATTCCGCTCCACCGGTCACTCCTTGCAAAACCTATCTGTGTTCGGTTGTCCTTACACAGAGGCCATCCGGATTCCCGTTTGCGCCGTGAACAGGAATTAATCTTCTCTCTTCGCTCTTATACGCCATTTGGTCTCAACTCTCCCCCCCCTCCTCATCTAACCCCCTCCCCTCCTCACCATCCTTTCTCCCCCCGACCCCTACTTCTTCAGTCCTTCATCCTTTCACCCCTACTCCCCTTCCCTTCTTCCTCTTTCTCCCTCCCTCTTCCCCTTCCCTCTGCTCCCTCTCTCCCCTTCCTTCTCCCCCATCCTCTCTCTTCCCCCTTCTCCTCCCCCCTCTTCTTCCCCTCCCTTCTCTCCCCCCCTCTTCTCCCCTCCCCCTCTTCTCCTCACTACACCACATGACTTTACACATCACATCACATATGATGTGCCATACTAATACACACACCAACTAATACATACTAATACGTACTAATACATACTAGTACATACTAATACTTACACCAACCCTATACATACACACGTCCAGACCCCGCATACGCACTTATACTCTCTCACACACACACACCCTATACATACCAATACGTACTAATAATACTAATACATACTAATACATACACCAACCCCATACATACGCACGTCCAGACCAATCCTACGCACTAATACTCTCTCATACACACCACACACACACACACCCTTATACATACTAATACATACACCAACCTATACATACACACATCCAGACCCCTCCCACGCACTTTTAGCTGGTCCCTCAACCCATTTATCAACCCTATTATCTCCCCTTATTTCGCTCTCGCGTCTCATGTTTGATCTTTGACCTCTGGCCGAAATCAGATCGCCATGTTGATTCGTTAGCTACTGCACGCATTTTTTTTCTCTCCTTCTTTCTGTGTTTTTTTCTCTCTCTGTGTATCTTTCTGTTGAAGAGCGTAGGCTCGAAACGTTAAAGACTTGTTTTATTTATATTTCCTGAGCGCCATACTAATACAATTGTTCGTTTGTTTTCCACCTGCCTTCGTCTTTTGTTTATTTTCATAAAGCTTCCCGTTATATATATATATGTATATATAATATATATATGTATAAGTATGTACATATATATGTGTGTGTATATCTATATATACATATATACATATGAATTTATTTATATATATATATATATAGATATATATATGTATGTATGTATATATATATATTTCATATATGCGCATGTGTATATACACATGGATATACTGATACATACATAGACTACATATGATATATATAACACATATTTATATAGAATATGTTATATATATATATATACATATATATATGCATATAAGTTATATACACGCATACGCACAAACGTGTACTAATGCACATGTATATATCGACAGATAGATATATAGGCAGAGAGATAATATGGTGCAGACAGACAGACAGATAGATAGATATATAGATAGATAGATATATAGATAGATAGATAGATAGATAGATAGATAGATAGATAGATAGATAGATAGATAGATCGACAGATAGATAGAAAACGAGGCCTTTTATTTTAATGTAAAGCAAATTAAGATTTTTATTATAGATTGTAGTAATGGGTTCTCAAAATAAATATATATAAATTGTATTTATCTCCCTAAATATTTCTCTATCACTACATATACACACACATACACACACACATGCATAATACATATATTTATATATATATATATTATATATATATATATTATATATATATATATTATATATTATAAATATATATACATAATAATATATATATATTATATATATGTAGTATGTATGCATTTATATAGATATAGATTTATATATATATACATTCATATATAATTTATATATATTATACATTATATATATATATTATATATATATATTTCTTATTATATATAGATATGTGGCTTTTTACATATATATATATATATATATAGATTATATATATATATATATATATATATATATAGATATATATATATATATTATATATATATATATATATATATAATATATATATATTTTACATACATATATAGATTTTTATATATATATATTACATATATACATACATTCATACCTGCATATACAAGTAAATACATAAGTAGGTAGCAAAATGATACAGAAATAATCACATATATATATGTATGTATGTAAAATCGCAGGTACATATATGCACATACATGCCCACACATATATGTTTATATGTATGTAGCTATGAATATATATACGCATTGGTGATGTAATTAAGCATGCAGAATCTTAAAAGCAAATGGTGAACATATACTGAGGTATTAAAAAAAAGCCAGACGTCATATTTACGTGTATGTTATCGTGCGTATGTATGTATGTGTGTGTGTGTGTGTGTGTGTGAGTTCGTGCGTGTCTTGCTCTTAATGTAAGCCCTTTACTAGAATAATTGCACTATAGGAGAAATTAAAGAACTTGCTTCAGAAATATGAAGAATAAGTATTAATCTTGCAAGGAGAGTTCAATCTTGTTGAGGAATAATGAACAGATATATAAAAAAAATAAATAACTAGATCGTTCCATTAAACCTACATCATCCTCTGCTGTCGTTTAATCTTATCTACTTAGGAATTAAGATTTATTACATTTCCATTTTCCTACAAAAGTATTGTGCTTATTGTAAAATATAGTAGAGAACGAAGTTATTTGGCATATTGATATGTAACATATTCGATCTGTATTATTTGATTATTGCTACTAAGACACACTATATTCCAGATCCTTGAGCACAGACATACTAACCGTGGCCTTCCTGTTTTTTCATATTATTTTATTTCAGAGAATGTAATTGAACGGTATGATCCGGAAGGAATTTAGTTATTATATATATATTTATTCATATGGCTGTTGTTTATTCGAGCGACAACGTAGATGTTTAATTTCTTCCTGTAACGTATTTGTAATTTATAGTTTTGTATTAAAGGGCAGTGGTTGCCGTTTCATGCATGACTTGAAGCATAATCTTCTGAGCTGTTTGTATAATTTCCCTAATCCGTAGTAGTATCAGTCTGTTTGACAAACAGTGCATAACATGGGTTTTGTAGCCAAATTGTTCGTCCCCTTCTTCAAACATAATATACATTCGGTGACAATAACAGCATGTAAATATCGTGGTCAGGTTATCAAAACTTGTATAACTCACACTACGGCACAGTATCCAAGGTTACAACACGTCCTAATTTTCTGAAATTTCTAAATTATTGTATTTCGTTTTTGGATTTGGTTTGCAAGATTCTTTAAATGAGTTCGTGTGTTAAAGCATATTCTGTTGTGTCTGGGGAGATTCATTCTTTTTTGTGCTTTATTATTTAACACACTCACCGGTAAAATCTTCACTTATTTCTTATTTTTATTTTCTAAAATTTTCGTTGCGTCTTGCAACCTTTTCAATAGTCTTGACTCTAAATTATTGTATTTTCCATTTATTTTCCATGTTATCGTCGACTTAATGAGATTTCAAGAGAATATCAGTTGCTTTATGAGAAAAGGTTCCTAGCTTGCATTCAACTCATCTCCTATGTTATGCACTGCTTGTCAAACAATATTCGATGCTACTTGTCACCCACGACCATTCTGAAAGCGGAAGGTAGCTGATTCCAGGATAGAACCATACATTTCGTTAATATATCTTCATTTAATCTTTTACTCTTTTACTTGTTTCAGTCATTTCACTGCGGCCATGCTGGAGCACCGCCTTTAGTCGAATAAATCGACCGTAGGACTTATTCTTTTGGAATCCTAGTACTTATTCTATCGGTTTCTTTTGCCGAAGCGTTAAATTACGGGGACGTAAACACACCACCATCGGTTGTCAAGCGATGTTGTGGGACAAACACAGACACACAAACATATACACACACATACATATATGTATATATATATATATGTATATATATATATAAATATATACGACGGGCTTCTTTCAGTTTCCGTCTACCAAATCCACTCAAAAAGCTTTAGTTGGCCCAAAGCTATAGTAGAAGACACTTGCCCAAGGTGCCATGCAGTGGGACTGAAACAGGAACTACGTGGCTGGTAAGCAAGCTACTTACCACACAGCCACTCCTGCGCCTATTTGCAAAACCCAAGATGATGAAAAAAGTAAGCGTGATCTTATTTGAATTTGGGGGTTAGAGAATCGGAATAAATCTCAAGCGGAAGTATCTCAACATACAAGCAACTCTACCAAGTCGATGAAACAATTCTTTTGCACACTTTATGAAAGTTTATTTCGTCCCTCTAGCATTGTGTACACATATATATATACTAGCAGTATCACCCGGAGTTGCTCGGGATTGTTTCGGCCCTTTAGAACTGGAATTTTTGAACAGTAAAAGTTTTGAATTCTGTAGCTTGTTATTCTCTTTAAGTGAACATTGCTCTTGTTGAAATACACCGAAAAATGGCGACACAGCAGTTAAAAATCGTAAAAAATAGTGATTTTCATAGAAAAAAAGCACCTTTTTGATATAAATAATTTTTGGTGTTAACATGGTCCGATTTGAATTTCTTTTGTACCGAACGAAGAGCAAGCCTTCTTCTATCATACTCTCAATTTTGATCAACTTGCGCCGCAGGGTCTCGGAAGAGATAGTGTTAGGTGAAGACTACCAAACCTGCCATACACAGACAGCTTCAGCTTTATATATATATATATATATATAATATTATATATATTAGATATATATCGTATTTCAGTTAATTTAGATGGTGGTAAATAAATATCCAGTTTAAGATTGAAATAATATATCCTAGTATATATATATTGTTCGCAGAAATTTGTATCATTGAGGTTTTGCATGGCTTTAGATAACTGAAATATTAGCATCTTCATCTATTGCAAGAAAGGAAAAAAATGTCGCACTTGTATGGGAGTATACACTTATACCCTTTTACTCTTTTACTTTTTACACCGCATTTTGTCGAGGAAATCTAGTCCAGGACTTACTTTTTGTAAGCCTAGTACTTATTCTATCGGTGTCTTTTGCCGAACCGCTATATTACGGGGGACGTAAACACACCAGCATCGGTTGTCAAGGGATGTTGGGCGGGTGGGGGTGGACAAACACAGACACACAACACACACATATATATATATATGTACATATGCATACATACGACGGGATTCTTTCAGTTTCTGTCTACCAAATCTACTCACCAAATCTACTTGGTCGGCCCGAGCCTATAGTAGAAGACAGTTGCCCAAGGTGCCACGCAGTGGGACGGAACCCGGAACCATGTGGTTGGTAAGCGAGCTATTTACCACACAGCCACTCCTTACTGCGTAACCGCCGTTTCCCGGAATTGATACCACTACGTGACTGTTCAGATTACAACCGTTCACGTGACGTCGAATATACCACTCTACATATGAAATGTGTATGTAATAGATTTGATACAATAAAGGAAAACTTTGTAGCGTTGTGTTTCATCATAACTGCAGAGCAACGAGTGGAACAGGTATAAAAGAATAAAAGAATGCAGATATTACAAGAATGGTACGACACATTGAACATTAATCAGCTAGTGATAGAATTTATCGATGACTTCGGAAATCAGATACGTAATACATGATATAAAGCCTAACGGAAATTAAATTTACAGAAAGGCCATACTCTGTTATTTTGATTCAAGAGAGACAGAAAAACGGATAGATAGATAGATAGATAGATAGATAGATAGATAGATAGATAGATAGATAGATAGACAGATAGATAGATAGATAGATAGATAGATAGATAGATAGATAGATAGATAGATAGACAGACAGACAGACAGATAGATAGATAGATAGATAGATAGATAGATAGATAGATAGATAGACAGACAGACAGACAGACAGATAGATAGATAGATATATAGATAGATAGATAGATAGATAGATAGATAGATAGATAGATAGATCGATAGGCAGACATACGGAGAGACAAATAGATAGATAGACAGGCATACGGAGAGATAGATAGATAGATAAATAGATAGATAAACAGACAGATATACATATGTATACCTGTTTCTATGTAAATATACATGTGTGTGTGTGTGTCTGTGTATTAGTGAAAGATGCAAAATCCTCTGGTTGTATGCTTCCATTTTTTCGATTACCTGCCAATTGCAATGGTTAATATTGGATATAGTAAATATTAAATTGAATTTCTGGCGTAAATGCTATTTGAAACATATGAAACATGTGGATAGCATTGTAAAATATGCGGAGGAATGGTACAGAATTTCACTTAGATGGATGTCAAGCACCTAACACCAAATATATATGTGTGCATGTATGTATATATACACATATATATATATATATTGTATATGTGTGTATATATGTGTATGCATCTCTCTCTCTCTCTCTCTCTCTCTCTCTATGTATATATATATATATAATACATACAAACGTATAATATGTTATTGAATAAGTTACTCCCGTTCGTAAGCAGCACAAATACCGAAGCACACACACACCTACGCACAAGCGCATGTTTCCGCGTGTGTGTGTTGGGGGTGTACCTGTGTGTATGCTTGTATATGAGAAATAGTGATACAGATATCATATTTTTAACTGGCTTTTCTGCCAGCTCAGAGAATTGAGTGCTTATAGAAACTGGAATATTAAACCAAGAAACATCTTTCCACTTGTCTTTGTAGACAATCAGAAGTTGCTTGGCCAAGTTCTAGCCTCAACAGAATCTGTTTGGATTTCATTCCTCAGTTTACGGGTATTCAAACGAATGAATGTCTGATAAGGGTACACAAGACACATGTTTCACAACCATATGTGAGACATGGTGATCTCATATCAAGATAAACAGCACATGACCTTGTAGGTGGGCCCCGTTGGAATTTTCTTCAGGTTGAGTAGCCCATCCTGCTCGAGATGTCCCTGAATAAGGGTTGTTTAAGGATGTTGAGCAAAACACCCATGTTTCCAGAGGTGAAATATTCAAACTCCAAAGAATCCGTCTCAACACATAGCTATGATGCTCCCCCACTACTTCTGCTCGTGATCAGAGATGCACATATCGCCAGCCATTAATGGACAGGATCAACTGGTTAAGGTCAAGCAATTGACAAGCAAATCTGTGGTATTGAGCAGAATATTTGCTGTAGCCCATTTTTATACAAAGACAAAACGTTATTATTATTATTGTTGTTGTTGTTGTTGTTGTGTGAAGAAGAAGAAGAAGAAGAAGAAGAAGAAGAAGAAGAAGGAGGAGGAGGAGGAGGAGGAGAAGAAGAAGAAGAAGAAGAAGAAGAAAAAGAAGTTATGCATTTTAGGCAATGGATCAATTGATGAAATGTATCCCAGTATTTGAGTGTATTAGTCCTATCGACCAAGGGATTGGTCAGAGAACTGCAAAATGAAAATAGGATAGTCTTTGTTACAATAGAAATACCTTGAGCAATGCCAGACAACAAGTGTTTAAGTTAATGAAAAGAATGGTGTCGAGGAGAGAGAGAGCTGCTGAAAAAAACTGGCATCTGTTATATTAGAATCTGTTAAAATCTTTAGCATTTGGTGAGTTTTGCTGACACAACGCGTTAAAATCTGACCTACGAAACACGATCAACAGGAAATGTTTTGCTACAACATCGACACAATGTCACAAATTTAGGAATAGATAAAAAGAGAAAAAAAGAGTGAGTGTGAGAGAAATCGAACTAAAATTCTTGATTTGTATACTATTTTATCGATCTAACAAAGCTGACTAGCTGTTATGAAACAGGCAGTAGGTGAACTTAGAATGAACTTGATTTAATGGTGCAAGTCAGCTTCTTATCGCGTTCTAGTTTTTTTTTTTAAAAAAACAAACATTATACTTTGTATTCCATATGCTTTATTTTGCAAAAATATTATATGCGACTAAGGCGGTGAGCTAGCAGAAACGTTATCACGCCGGGCGAAATGCTTAGCGGTATTTCGTCTGCGTTACGTTGTGACTTCAAATTCCGCCGAGGTCGACTTTGCCTTTCATCCTTTCGGGGTCGATAAATTAAGTACGAGTTACGCATTGGGGTCGATGTAATCGACTTAATACCTATGTCTGTCCTTGTTTGTCCCCTCTGTGTTTAGCCCCTTGTGGGTAATAAAGAAATAGGTATTTCGTCTGACGTTACGTTCTAAGTTCAAATTCCGCCGAGGTCGACTTTGCCTTTCATCCTTTCGGGGTCGATTAAATAAGTACGAGTTACACACTGGAGTCGATATAATCGACTTAATCCGTTTGTCTGTCCTTGTTTGTCCTCTCTGTGTTTAGCCCCTTGTGGGTAGTAAAGAAATAGGTATTTCGTCTGCCGTTACGTTCTAAGTTCAAATTCCGCCGAGGTCGACTTCGCCTTTCATCCTTTCGAGGTCGATTAAATAAGTATCAGTTACGCACTGGGGTCGATGTAATCGACTTAATCCGTTTATCCGTCCTTGTTTTCCCCTCTGTGTTTAGCACCTTGTGGGTAGTAAAGAAATAGGTATTTCGTCTGTCCTTATGTTCTGAGTTCAATTTCCACCGAGGTCGACTTTGCCTTTCATCTTTTGAGTACGATAAATTAAGTCCTGGAATCGATATAATTGACTGGTCCCTCCCCCAAAATCCCGTACGTCATAAATGCTCTGAAACATTGTGTTACCTGATGTTAAACATTGTGATTTGTGTGTATTCTCTCTGGAATGAAAAACCTGAAATTTTATTATATTGGATTCCATCTTCCCATCAGTAAATGAGGTTCAGCTCGTTTGGGATTGTGACGGTATCTTATGAAGTTTGGACAGCCATCGATATTTTTTGAAGCATCGCCGTAACTCTTTAGGTTGGCCGAGTGAATGTGTGACACTATAATTGATAGAGTGACGGTAAATAACAGTGGTCCTGGCACCATGCCATGAGGAATTATCACTTATTACAGGTTACTTAGCAGAGAGAAAACAATTTTCAGCAACAGATTGACTCCTTCACCAAGGAAGTTAAAGAATCATTCTCCAAGTTTTATCAATTTTCGCTCCATTTTGACAGATGATTCCATGATCAGACTTGTCAAACGTCTTCGCAAAATCAATGCACACGCAGTCAGTGTCCTTTCCTCTCAAGACATTATTGAGGATAGTATAATGGTACTGTGATAGTAGTGACAGGCAACTTCATCCAGTCCGAAAATGATACTACGTATTGTGTAAGAGGTTGCTTTCCTTAATTTGCGCAATTATTTTCCGGACAATGCATTCGATAATTTTGGATGTGCAACATGTGAGAGAAAGAAATACGACGGCGAGTTGGCAGAAACGTTAGCACGCCGGGTGAAATGCTTAGTGGCATTTCGTCTGTCGTTACGTTGTGAGTTCAAATTCCGCCGAGGTCGACTTTGCCTTTCATCCTTTCGGGGTCGATAAATTAAGTACCAGTTACGGACTGGGGTCGATATAATCGACTTAATCCGTTTGTATGTCCTTGTTTGCCCCCTCTATGTTTAGTCTCTTGTGGGTAGTAAAGAAATATAGAAAGGAACGTGTAACTTTTAGCTTCAGCTCTGCTACTACCTTTGTGTTTCATATTGCTGTCTTACAAGTATAGAACTCGCTGACAGTATTTCTTAGTGTGTGTGTGTGTGTATGTGTGTGTGTAACCGTCTTTAAGTATATGTAATGAAGTGGAGGCGCAATGGCCCAGTGGTTAGGGCAACGGACTCGCGGTCGTAGGATCGGGGTTTCGATTCCCAGACCGGGCGTTGTGAGTGTTTATTGAGCGAAAACACCTAAAGCTCCACGAGGCTCCGGCAGAGGATGGTGGTGATCCCTGCTGTACTCTTTCGCCACAACTTTCTCTCACTCTTACTTCCTGTTTCTGTTGTACCTGTATTTCAAAGGGCCGGCCTTGTCACTCTCTGTGTCACGCTGAATATCCCCGAGAACTACGATAAGGCTACACGTGTCTGTGGAGTGCTCAGCCACTTACACGTTAATTTCACGAGCAGGCTGTTCCGTTGATCGGATCAACCGGAACCCTCGTCGTCGTAACCGACGGAGTGCTTCCTTATATGTAATGAATAGCCAGTGGATTGGTACATCGACAAAATGCTTATTGACCGTTGTCCAACGCTTTACTTACTGTGTTCAAATCTCACCATGCTAAAAAAATAAATGTACCTTTTATCTTTTCCAAACTCGATAAAACAGAGTATCAGTTAACTATTGATTGGCAATAATATGGGACTGACACCGCTCAACTCAAAATTGCTGGACTTGTATTTGAATTATAAAATTATAAACCATTATTCGCCCAGCTGTCGACGTGTAACGAAATAGTTTTACTCTTCATCAAGGAGGGAGGCGCAAAAGTCACTTTGTTATTTAAAACTTACGTAACATTTTAATAGAATGACAATAGAACATTTGGTTTTGTTATATCTATTTGAGAACTTGGAATGTACTTTTAACTAATTATTGAATATAAAATCCCATACATAACTTCCATTCCCAATCATAAAGATTCGATCATTTCCATTACGGTTAGTAATGTATCTGGCTCCAGTATTCTAAATTCTTGCCGAATATTGTTCTTCCGTTTCTGAAGTGTTTGGACTCAAAATAATTTCGTCTAAATGGATAATGCATTTATTTTTCAATTGAAGAAGTTATTTAAGTGTTAAAATGGCATGTGTCGGTTCCAAAAACTTACGTTATTACAATATAATGTTATGTTTAAATGGCTTACATGGTACATTGAATGAATGCGCTTCGGTTCAACGCGTGAATGCAGATCAAGTCATTTAATATATACATATATAGATATATATATATACATACATATATATATATATATATATATATATATATATATATATATATATATTATATATATATATATATATATATATATATATATAACATATGTATATATACATATATGTATGTCATTATTCAGTTTATTTCAAGATTTTTGTCAATAGAGAAAGAACCGGTTTCTAAGGCTCCTTCATTGAAATTTCAACTTCAACAGGGTATTTTTGTATCTATGTATATATGTATGTATGTATGTATGTATGTATGTATGTATGTATGTATGTATATATGTATGTATGTATGTATGTATGTATGTATGTGCAGATTTGTATGTTTTATGTATGTATACACATGCATATATAGTTGCATATCTAGACATGCTCATATATATTTATCTGATAAACTTCTGGAAACTGAGATTTTTTTCAGTTCTGTGATAAATTAGATCTGTAGTCCACGAATAAACTTTCTCCTTTCTGGTTTTGAGAAGCCCAATTTCTCAAGATTGGTATTTAGGCAATCTGTTACATATTCCAGGGCCCAGTAATTACAAGTATAAATCTGAACTTGTAATCTTCATAGTAACTGGAGATTTCTCAATAGTTTAGTAATGGTCTTCCCTTTTTCATTTATCTTCAGCTTTATGTTCACATCAATTAGGAAGCTAATTTCCACAGCTGTGCACAGTTTCTCTTCTCTATCCCAAATCATTGAGGTCTCCACTGAGGCATTCCACCAGTATTCCTTTAAATTATGAGTGGCTATGGCTTCTACCATATTGTGGGTTCTTATTTCTTTGCTTTCGGGATTATCCTTCCGATGGATTTCATTATAAACTGTCCTAGCTACAACGTTATGTCTCATCGGTAGATAATACCATGATGACATTTTCGAACAACTGCTTATGATGTGGGTAATATCTTCAGTGTGAACTCCAGTGTGAACTCCACAAACTCTGCATCGGTTGTCACATTTCAATGCTTTCCCTGCATCATAGATATGTGTGTGTGTGTGTGTGTGTGTGTGTGTGTGTGGTGTGTGTGTGTAGTGAGAATTTTAAAAAAATCCAAAGACGAAGCAAGTGTGTAAACAACAATCGGATGTTATATATATATATATATAATATATATATATATACTTGTTCCACCTTGTTTCGCATTTATGTGTTTACTCCGGTATATATATATATATTTATATTAATCCCAACAGATAGCTTACAGCACTTTGATAAATCCCAGACTTGGTTAACCACACCGAATGATAGGAAACATTTAATATCGCTTAGAATAAATAATTGAACTGTACTCCCTTTGCATAGTAAATTCTGAGTTCACTTCATTGGATTTTGTATAGAGTGCATCTTGTATTCTCAACGCATAATAATCCTTTCTAATATTGGCACACGGCTTGAAGTTTTGAGGGAAAGGTATAGTCTATTATATCGACCTTAGTACTGGACTACTACTTATTTTATCGACCTCGAAAGAGAATGAAAATCAAAAGTCGACCTCGGCAAAATTTCAACTCAAAACGGACGAAATGTTGCTAAACATTTTGCCCGGAGGGTAAACGATTCTGCCAGCTCGCCGTCTTATTTATCAACACATGATAATGAAGAAAGAGTGAATTAGATATATGTAAACTTTATTTATTATTTTTAAAAAAGCATTCTCTTCATATTAGGTACCGATATGTGCTTCAGTTGAATAAGCGTCTTATTCAGTTAATAAGCTTAAATAAAACCAGAACTATCGCCATATCATATCTCCCAATTCTTTATACTCCTCACCAAAAGGATATTTTAAGAACTTATATTTAATATCAAAATCTTTAGTTCGCTTCACTCCACCTTCTCATGGGAAACGCTTTGAATAAAGTTGCATAGGATTATCAACCCATGTGTTTGAACGTGTTCTGTACTTGACTTAATATAAATCGACTAAATGCAGAAAGCTCTCATATCAAAGGTCTCTAAGACACGTATCGGTAGAAACACGTATCGGAATACGATATAGAGAAAAAAGTTTTTTAATAAACGAATTTTAAAAATGTATATCTCTCTATTGTTCATTAAAGACAGACAGATAGATAGATAGATAGATAGATAGATAGATAGATAGATAGATAGATAGATAGATAGATAGATAGATAGATAGATAGATAGATAGATAGATAGATAGATAGATATAGTGTGAGAGAGACTTTAAACAAAGTCAGGAGGTATGAAATTAATATAATTATTTCAACTATTGATATCCATAGGATGATGCCCGTTTTGCAGCCATTTTCGTGCAGGCATAACTTACTTTAATGTATAATAAATTATATGTCTGCACTAGTGCGTATGCTGTAGATTGCGTGTTAATATTGTAGTTATATATATGTAGAAAAAGAAAGACGTATAGAATCTCCTATCCGTAATTCTAATTCTTACATTGAACACCAATGCAGATATAGAAGGCTAGCTCACCAGATCAACAGACCATTATGGTTACATCAATTTTTCAACTCCTGTATATGCATACAAAAAAGTTGACTCACAATATTCATGTATGGAAAGCAATAATTTATTGTCTTTATTCATTGTTTTATTTTCAATATGACGAACATAGCAATAGAACAGGAGGTATATTTTTAATTCCATGTTACACGTGTTACATGTATATAATTACATATCTCTAATTCTTCAAACACAGATTTTATTTTCTATAATCTTTGAGGATTTACAGACAGGAGTTTCTGTAGGTTTTTTTCTGCTTGTATAACTTTATAACACATATCTTGTAATGAAACGCATGAAACATAGGGAAAAATATGTATCAATTATATACGATATATGTTTGTATGTATATATATATATAAATATATATATATATACATAGAGAGAGACAGACAGACAGCGAGTGAGTGAGTGAGTAAATGAGAGACAGACAGAGTATGTATGTATCGAATAATGCATGCATAGTTACAGGTTTGCATAAAAAATCTAGATGGATAATTGACAAAATACTCGCGTCCTTGTTATAAAGCACATCATATATTATAGATATATTATATAATATATAATATATATATATATTATATATATGGATGTATGTATAACGTATATATATATATATATATTATATAATATATATATATAATATATATATATATATAATATATATAGATATATATAATATATATATATATAGGGAGGTTTACGAAAAAAACAAAAGACGAAGACAGGTAGTGTACAAAACAAACAGATGTGTTAGTATAACACGCTCAGGGAATAGAAAAAGTCTTTTACATTTCGAGCCTACGCTCTTCTACAGAAAGGGACACAGAAAAAAAACAAGGAGAGAAACAAGCAGAGAAAAAAAAATGTGTCTAGTGGCTGACGATCTATCATGGCGACTGGTATACATACCATGTGTGTGTGTGTGTTTGTGTGTGTGTGTGTGTGTGATGTGTGTGGATGTGGTGTGTGTGTGTGTGTGTGTGTGTGTGTGTGTGTGTGTGTGTGTGTGTGTGTGTGTGTGTGTGCATTATCCATATACTTGTATAAATATATGCGCTCGCTCGTATGAAAAATAAATGTATGAATTTTGCGAAAATAATCCTAATATTTACGATGAAAAGAAGTAAGTAAACAAGTGATTTCATAATTCTGAATTTGGCAATATTTCAAAATAATACCGGGAAATTTATCTTCTTGCGTTTATTATTATTATTATTATTATTATTATTATGTTCTTTTAAATAAATAAAAGATATAAAATCTGGAAAAAAAAAAGAAAACAAGACTAAATATATGATTGTACATGTATTTATTGGTGTATGATGATATTTCCTGTTGGCGATAACATATATCACGGAAGAAGCTTATTTTCGTAAGCTTGAAAATAAACTGTTGATACATAGGTGAATGCTTCTTGACCCTAGCTCATTCAAATGAGTCTATACTGAACTATATCTGCTCCCTTGCTTTGCTAATTTTGTTTCTTTCTTTCGGTCATTCTTTCCTTTTTTTCTTTCATAATTCGTGTTTTTCTTTTCTGCTTGGAATCAGGGATCAATTTCTTGCAAACCCATACGGACAGTAAGGCTTAGAAAATATATTGTTGAAGTTGCGTGCAGTAGTAACAAAATCTCTCTTATAACTGCTGCTGTGCATTTAACAACATGTTTTTTTCCGTATAGTAACACACGTACACACACACACACACACACACACAAACACTAACATACATATATATAATATACATTATATATATAAAACACACACACACCACACACACACATAATATATAATTTTTTGAATTATATATTATATATATATATATATATATATATATATGTATATATATATATATATATATATAAATGTATGTATGATGTATGTAGTATGCATGTATGTATGTATGTCTGTATGTGTATAATATATGAATGTATCGTCAGTTCATTCATATATCCGAAAAAGAAGCACTAGAGCGGTAATATATTTTTAGGAGTGGAGGCACATGGCCTAGTAGTTAGAGCAGCGGACTCGCGGTCGAGGGATCGCGGGTTCGAATCTCAGACCTGGCGATGTGTGTGCTTATGAGCGAAACACCTAGACTCCACGCGGCTCCGGCAGAAGGTAATGGCAAACTTTTGCTGACTCTTTCGCCACAACTTTCTCTCACGCTTTCCTCCTGCATCTTGCAGCTCACCTGCGACGGACCGGCGTCACGTCCAGGTGGGGAATCTATACGCGAAGGAAACCGGGAAACCGGCCTTATGAGCTAGGCATGGCTTGACAAGGAAGAAACATATTTTTAGGAAGTTATTTGCTATACCCATTGACGAGTCGCCTATACGGTTAAGCGTTTAGAGGTGCGAAGCCAATGGTCGCTTTATGACCTGACATAACATTTCACTTCCCTTACTATATATTATATATATATATATATATATATATATATAATATATATTATATACGTGAGAGAAAAGGAAAAAGAATGTCTTCACTAGTAGTTAATCAGTTAATTTAATATTTTTAATTTTTTAATGATATAAATTTTAGTTCATAGAGCTAGTAAGTTCCTTGTTAACTTGGGTGATGAGAGTTATTGCTAAAAAAATATCTTGTTAAATTCTTTGGAAGAAGTTAACGAGAATTTTTTTTTCTTTTTAATTCTTCACACCCAAATTAGCAAAGAACTTAGTAGCTCTATGAACTAACGTTTATATTATTAAAAAATTGAAAGAAAAATAAATTAAACTGATTAGAACTACTTCTGATGTCATTCTTTTTCTTTTTTCAAATATCCCCAACAGTGCCAAGGATCTCATGCATTTTCAAAGGACGCCATGATAAATCGTTAGCTCCTACACGCATTTTTTTCTCTCCTTGTTTTTTATGTGTATCTTTCTGTCGAAGAGCGTAGGCTCGAAACGTAAAAGACTTTTTTATTTTCTTCCTGAGCGTTATCTAATACATTTGTTTGTTGTACTCCACCTGCCTTCGTTTGTTTATTTTCGTAAACTTTCCCTTTATATATATATATATATATATATATATATATACTATATATATATATATATATTATATATATATGGAGATAAGGGCGTCAGAAGACCCAAAGGTGTCAGCTAATGCTGAGTAAGTGCTATGGATAGACCATAGTTAAGCTCCAGGTTAGGTGGTTATGCGAATAAGGAGTTCAACGTAGGTCATATATCAGCGTGTGTATATATTAAAAAATTTTCAGAATGAGATAAAAAGAAAACCAAGGTTGTGAATATTTTAGAACATTTATAAATAGGTTTTACTATATATTACTTATTATATTATTATATTCCTTATTTTATCCCTTCATCGGAGATGGTGTAAGAAGATAGTTAAGCAATAGTTAATTTAGATAAGATACGAAACAGAGAGTGAACTGGCGGAATGAAAATAGATGTGAGCTATGCAGGGATATTACATTTGTAGATCCATGATTTAGGCTGATTCCAATACCTTGTGAATAAAATCCAATAGTATCTGAAATTGGTCATTCTAAGTATAGAGTGTATAGTACACAGTGCTATTGAATCAAGGGTTTTATTTAAAGTGACCTAAAAGTAGGGAATGTATTTGTAAGGTCAAATCGAAAAGAGGAAGAGAGGAATAATTTGACCTTACAAATACATTCCTCCAATTCACTCTCGTATTGTATCGTATCTACTTAAATATTGCTTAACTATATTCTCATACCGTCTCCGATGAAGGGATATAATAAATATCCTGGAAACAGCTGTAAGACCTATTTATAAATTGTCTAAAATCTTCACAGCCTTGGTTTTTTTTATCTCATTCTGAAAAAAAAATGTATATATATATATACCGGTGTAAACACATAAATATGAAACAAGGTGGAGAAAAGAGTACTCAAATACCTGGGGTAGAGTAATATGCTTTATTTAAAAGCACCAGAAATTCAACAAAACCTGTTACTCGGAGTTTCACGTTCCCGTTCGTCGGACAGTTTTGTTAATATATATATATCTATATATATATATATATATATATATATATATATGCGTGTGTATGTACGTGTATGTAGATATGTATGGATGTTTGTATATATATCTAGCTTACCCCTTGCTTTGCTACTTGTTCTTTATTCTTTCTCCCGACTATGTATATAGAACTCCTGACTACTAACTGTAAATACATTTTGTATCACTTGACTCTCTATCTGAAGCGAAATATACACATGTGTGTGTGTGCGTGCGTGCGTGTGTGTGTGTGTGTATGTGTGTGTGCGTGTGTGTGATTGTGTGTGTGTCTACGTATTAGTTTATTTCACTGCATTCGGGGATTCTCATTACACTGTCGCCATCCAATTTCATTCTGATGAATTTGGATTGGGAGTTTGAATCATAGCGAATATTTCATTAGCTGGTTACACAACCATGGACACAATCTCCACGTATGCGTTGCAGTTCCTCTCCTCATAAAGTTTGGTGATCCTGACCGTTAAACTCCTAGGATTCCTCCGCTCAGCATCAATGTAAGAAGCGCTGTTGGCTCAGCTCAGCTCTTCCGCTACTTCTTCAAAATCCGCCATGCTACAATTCCATGACATCAGCGTATATGTATGTATGTATGTATGTATGTATGTATGTATGTATGTATGTATGTATATATGTATGTATGTATGTATGTATGTATGCCTCAGTAAAGCTGGACTCAAGACTCATCTTCGTAGTCATAAAGCGAGACAGATGAGTGACAACCTGGTCACTGGTGGTGGTGTAACACATCATACTAATCATATCTGTCGGGCATGTGGAAGAGAGTGTAATTCGGCAGGAGGGCTTAAATGACATGCAAAAGTACATGAAGCCCAGTTACAACTACAGCTGGGCTAAAAAGTCACATTCGATCATAGCACCAGTAACAGTTAAGCTTCGTGCAATGGCCATACTCGATAACGAGGGAGCAGCCATAATGTATGTATGTATGTACGTATGAATGTATGTATGCATGTATGTATGTATGTATGTACGTATGTATGTATGTATGTATGCATGCGTGTGTATGTATATATGTATGTATGTAATACACTTTTACTGTTTAGTTATTTGACTGCGGCCATGCTGGAGTACCGCCTTTAGTCGAGCAAATCGACCCTAGGACTTATTCTTTGGAAGCCTAGTACTTATTCTATCGGTCTCTTTTACCGAACCGCTAAGTGACGGGGACGTAAACACACCAGCATCGGTTGTGAAGTGTTGTCGGGGGACAAACACAGACACACACACATACATATACACATATATACATATACACGACGGGCTTCTTTCAGTTTCCGTCTACCAAATCCACTCACAAGGCTTTGGTCGGTCCCGAGGCTATAGTAGAAGACACTTGTTCAAGGTGCCACGCAGTGGGACTGAACCCGGAACCATGTGGTTCGTAAGCAAACTACTTACCACAAAGCCACTCCTACGCTTATTGTATGTACATTAATCACTGATCGTTGCATTTGAAAAGGAGAGATTGATGAGTTCCACTCGGTGTAAGTAAATATTAAGGTTCTTACAATCGAAATCACTGCTTTGTGATTTCTCTTGACGACGCTTACGCCTCTTTCTAATCCTGAATCTCTATAAATACGTCTTTGGGCTTCGAGCAGATTCTACTCACAAAATTCCGTTCACAATCCGTTGGGAAACGTACACGTGCGATTATTTCCACATTACCAATGAAAGCATATAAATAAATCTCTAGAATGTCAACTCGAACCCATAGTCACGTATTGGTAAAACAAATTTCTTAAACATAAGGCCATGTGTACGTCATGTTAGAAAACTTTTCTACCAACAAGTGTCTTAAAAGCAAGCGCACATCGGAAACCTTTTATATGTTTGACGTATATGAAATTACATAGAATTCTATAATAGAAGAGAGGAGGTCAGTTTAACGGTATAGAGTTGTCTTTCAGATATTTCCATGTCATTTCATACTCACTTCACTCAGATATACGAATCACTAAAATGTAATCAATAGTTATATTTCTATCTTTCTACTGAAAGCCACATCCTACATGTACACACATATACATTACACATTAGGCATACGCATAGATATACACACACACAAACTCACACACACATGTATATTATATATATATATATATATAATATTATATATAATATATAATTTATATATATATACATCTAAATATACAGCACGTAGGTGGCTGTGTGTATGCACGTGCATACATAACGGCAATGATGTTTAAATATGTTTGTATGTATGCAGTATATATATATATATATATATATATATATATATATATATATATATATATATATATATAATATATATATATATATAATATATATATACATATGTATATACGCATGCGCATCTTTATGGAATAGATTTAATAATCTTGGGAACAATGTGTTCTAAAAAAAATACAGTTTTACGATGAGTTTATGTCAGATTAATATCATGCATACACATAAAACGTAAACCTTTGTTTATAGTACGCAATATGGTAGTCATATACATACATAGAAACGGAAACACACACACACAGTCACAAATTTACACACACAGGTATATAAATACATATGTACACTTAAATATAAATATATATATGTATATATATATATAACATATATACATGTATAATATAGTACGCAATATGGATGTCATATACACAACAGAAACGGGAATACACACACACCGTCACACACAAAAAGACGTGTACACATTATATAAATATATATATGTATATATATATATCTATATATATTATATATATATATATATATATATATATATATATATGATAGTAACGCAATATGAAAGTCATATACATACATAGAAACGGAAACACACATACGCAGTAACACATATGTATATAAATATACATGTACATTAAATATAAATAAATATATTTAATATATATACACATACACACAAACATATATATATATTTATATATATGCTTACGTACATTTATACATGTGTAAATAATGTGTACAGTAGCATAGATGCATACATACAATCATATATGCATATATATATATATATATATATATGCATATATATATGTGTGTGTGTGTGTGTGTGTGTGTATGTGTGTGTGTGTGTGTGTATGTGTGTGTGTGTGTGTGTGTGTGTGTGTGTGTGTAAGTAGGGTTGCATATTTAAAATTGTGACGGCATTGTATTGTTTTCTGTAAAGGATTTATAGGCAGTTTTATTGCATTTGTTTTAAAGAAAGAAGAACCAAAGCACACAAAACAGTTATGTTTTTGAAAATATTTACATAAGATATCCTCTATTCTGCATAGAAACTTTTGCAATATCCGTCCGACGATCGCGACAACCATTAATACTTCATGATTCTTGGTTTTCCATTTCTTTTCTTTCCTAGTCGCTTAATCCATATTTCTTCTTTCGTTTCCATGAAGCAAGATTTTGTTATCTCTTTTTTTATATTGTTTTTATAATTTTTCAGACTCTCGTTCAAACTTACTCTCCCTCTTTCCCCTCTCCCGCCCTCTTTCTCTCTCACACAAATCCAAACTCTATCAATTTGTCTATCCCTATCTCCTTCTCCCTCCCTCTCCCTTTCTCTCTCCCACTTTCTCTCCCCCTCTTTGTCCCCCCTCTCTCACAACTCTCTCCTTCCTTCTTTTCTTCTACCCTTCCTTTCCTTCTTCTCCCTCATTCCTAATCTCTATTCCTCTCTCCGCTCTCCCTCTCTTTGTATATCTGTATCTCTTCTATCATAATCATATCGATATGTTCTCCCTTAATTGATGTTGTTGTCGTTGTTGTCGTCATTTGTTGTTAGAGATGTACTTTCTTTCATAGAGCTCCGCTTAGAAATAAACATTTCCACGGTTATTTTATGAACAAAAATGTATTTTTTAATTTCTTTTCACAAACAACGACTTCGAAACAGTAGTATGCAACCTCACCCGTCTCTAGTCAACAAAACCTATAATGTTAGACATTTCTATTCAATGAAAATATTATTGCGAAGATTCCTTGAAATTTGTTTATTGGTCTGTAAATTTGGCTATTTCGGGATAGCGCATAAAATGCGTCGCACTGACGGTAAAGGGTATAAAAGCGGAAAATCTCCTTTCGGTCATGAATGACTATGCGAATGCACCCAGAAAGTTAACCCTCCGAGGCACAAGTCCGGGCAAGATTGTTTATAGGAGACCAGCAGTCGCCCGGGAATATTAGCCTCCCCTCTCCACACCACTGATGTTATCCAAAGGAAAGGCAAAGTGGAGGCACATGGGCTAGTGGTTAGAGCAGCAGACTCGCGGTCGAGGGATCGCGGGTTCGAATCTCAGACGCGGCGATGTGCGTGTTTATGAGCGAAATATCTAAGCTCCATGCGGCTACGGCAGAAGGTATTGTCGAAATGCTGACTCTTTCGACACAACTTTCTCTCACTCTTTCCTCCTGAATCTTGCAGCTCACCTGCGACGGACCGGCGTCCCGTCCAGGTGGGGAACCTATACGCGAAGGAAACCGGGAAACCGGCCCTTATGAGCCAGGCGTGGCTCGAGAAGCAACAAACAAAGGAAAGGCAAAGGCCGATACAGCTTGAAACCAGTGACGTTGCAACCCATTTCTACAGCTGAGTGAACCAGAGCAACGTGAAATAAAGTGTCTTGCTCAAGAACATAACATGCAGCCCGATCCGAGAATGGAACTCACTACTCGACGTTCTAACCATTGAGCCAAAACGAATTTATCTTCAATATGAAGGTTTCAAATTTTGTCACAAGGCCAGCAACTTTGAAGGAGGGAAAAGGTCGAGTACATCGAACCAATTGTTCAGCTGATACTTATTTAACCGTTCACCGGAAGGATAAGAGGCAAAGTCGACTTTGGCTGAATTTGAACTCAGAACCTAAAGACAGATTAAATGCCGCTAAGCATTATGCCCTGGCATGCTAACGATTCTGTTAGATCGCATCCTTCTTTATTCTCAACATATTGAAAGTACAAGGCAGCGAGCTGGCAGAGACGTTAGCACGTCGGGCGAAATGCTTAGCAGTATTTCTTCTGCCTTTACGTTCTGAGTTCAAATTCCGCCCAGGTCGACTTTGCCTTTCATCCTTTCGGGGTCGATAAATTAAGTACCAGTGGCGTACTGGGGTCGATCTAATCGACTGTCCCCCTCCCCCAGAATTTCGAGCCTAACATAGTTTTTAAAATATAAACATCACATATACAATTAAATAAACAGAAATTGTTATAAACACATAGAGCCAGTGTTTGACAAACTAAAGCAAACCATTAAATAGCATTTAAAACATATCAACTCATTCTTTGCTAGTAATAATTGGTTCTTTAGGGAATTTGAGTCATGATATCGGTAAATAGCTAAAAGAGATTTGAATGGAATTTGTGGCATGGTGATCGGATTTCATATTTCAGGACGTTACTCTGATAATTCCTAACTGGATGGAAATGGTCCTCAGTCTTTGGTTTGAGACCAGATCATGATAGCTGCTGTTGAACAAGGTTTTGATCTACATCAGGGTCTTTGACTCTAGTCGAGTATTTGCCATGCAGCGGCCTTTGCTCCCATCTTTTCTTTACATAGTAGAGGCTGGTTTGTTTGGTTATGGTTTTTATTTGTGTTGTCTTGTCTGTTGGGGACACATTTTCTTCGGGCACTGGTTCTTCTTGTTACATTTCTTGAAGGCATATTTTCGTGATTTTCGTCACTGAGCGCATATCTTTAGTAACTTCATGTTTCAGAACCAGCATTACCATCTGTTTATTTGCTTGCTGCAGGAAGACAGAATGTCCCGTGGCTGTAATTTTCAATGGTATTCAAATTTGTATTAACCCCCGACCGCTTTCTTTTCTTGGGAGATATATATTCGGTCTGTGTCTTCCTTTTTTGAGTAATACATACAATGCATTGTCATCAGCTTTCGTATTTTGACATCAACTTTGTTGATCTCAGGGACGGACTAGTTTGATCTGTATGTGATTATAGACATGACCAATGTATCTATGGCCTCAATTTTATTTCTGGATTTGAGCTCACTTTTCAGAATGCTTCTTCTTCTTCTTCTTCTTCTTCTTCTTCTTCTTCTTCTTCTTCTTCTTCTTCTTCTTCTTCTTCTTCTTCTTCTTCTTCTTCTTCTTCTTCTTCTTCTCCTTCTTCTTCGGTAGTAGTCCTTCCTTATCTTTCTCATTAGCAAGTGTTTAATTCCATATCTTTCGCTCCTAGAACTTATAACTGCCCCGCGTTTCTAATTCTTCTATCTCGGTGGCTCTATCTAGGATGATGTTGTATGTATTTGATATGTATTTATTTGATGTTGTATGTATTTGATAGCTTTCTCTTGATAAATGTAGCCTTGGCGTATTTGTCAAACCTAAATTCCATTTTGATGCCATCGCTAAATTGTTTGACTGTATGTAAGAATGTTTGCAGATCTTGATAATTCTATAAAGAAGAGATGAGTAATCGTTTTTCTATAACGCTTTGTGGTCACAATTTCTTTCATTCATGCGATTACTTAGAGGAAACAGTGGTAAACAACAAAAAAAACAAGAAATAATGACCCTTCTTGAAAGATTCCACATTAATATTCAGTTTAACATCGTTTATATTTGCAGAGTGTCATTGTTGATAATAAATGTCGCTTTTTAGAGCTTCTTGGCGTGAGATACAAAATTCAAGACTAATGGTGAAGTTTTGAACATCTTCAAGATATTTTTCATCCAGCTGTGAGGAATATTATCAGAGGCCTTTCAGGTCACAGAGAGATGTTTTTTCCTGCTGTTAGTATCATTAATATTATTATATAGTGAGAGAGCAGCACACACCATCAAAGTGACACTGACGTACAAATAGACGAGGCTCAGTATACCCATTGTGACTACCCGTCTAAGTGTACACAAGGCACATGCATCACAACAGTATGTGCGCAACATGGGGATCTCATATCACAATAAGTAGCACCTAGCCATGCGACAATTCGTTTTTTATGCATTCTGAGTTCAAATCCCAACTAAATCGACTTTACTCAGCAGTATTTTTTCATTCAGAATTTAAATTACCCTGAGATCGACTTTGCCTTTCATCCTTTTAGTGTCGGTAAAATAAGTACCAGTTGAACACTGGGGTTGATTTGATCAACTTGCCCCCCTCTCACAAAATTTCAGCACCGTGCTTATAGTAGAAATTATTATTATTATTATTATTATTATTATCATTATTATTATTATTTTCAAAGGCAGCGAGCTGGCAGAAACGTTAGCACCGCCAGCGAAATGCTTACCAGTATTTCGTCTGCCGTTACGTTCTGAGTCCAAATTCCGCCGAGGTCGACTTTGCCTTTCATCCTTTCGGGATCGATAAATTAAGTACCAGTTACGCACTGGGGTCGATGTAATTGGCTTAATCCGCTTGCCTGTCTTTGTTTATCCTCTCTGCGTTTAGCCTCTTGTGGGTAGTAAAGAAATAGGTATTTTGTCAGCCACTACGTTCTGATTTCAAATTCCGCCGAGGTAGACTTTGCCTTCTATCTTTTCGGGGTCGATATTTGACATAACCCCTCATCCAAATTTCAGGCATTGTGCCTATAGTAGAAAATATTATTACTATTGTTATTATTATCATTATTGTTTTTTTTTTATAGTTTTTATTATTATTGTCAGCACTCTAATTTTAAAACAATGCTATCATCTTTTATCTTTCATAGCTTACATAAAATATCTCTCAAATTCTGTATCCCTTCATCACAGTGAGAATTTACTAACATCTATATTTCAACGTTGCTGTAATTTTTTTCCTCCCTGCAGCAACACTTCGCTCGTTTTGTATTCTCATATCTGACTCCCATCTTATAGATGTATCGTTTTATGCAACCAACTGTATTTCATATCGTTATTTCTATTTCCCATTATTATACTCTGTCTTTTCGGCTATTATTAAATGGTAAACACGCAGTATTCTAGGAATACATTTCACAGTTAGCATTAGTAAATGTATTTTACTGTCGTTAAGTGAAATCTATTATTTTTTTTTATGGTTACACCCGTATCCTCATTGTTGTTTTAGCGTTTTTATGCGACTATTTGTGATAATGTAATAGCATGTCTTTTAACTAACGCTTGCATCTCCCTCCAATTATTTCTCTATGTATATTTTATATGTATGTGTGTATACAGACATATATTTACATACAAGCATATATGGAGTCGCAAACACCACACACACACAAATATATATGCATATATATATATATATATATATATATATATATATATATATATATATATATATATATATATGTATGTATAATGTATGTATATGTATGTATGAATACATATACATAAGTATGTGGTATATGTACATGTCTATAAGTATATATTTACATACAAACACAGATGGACACACACATATAAGTACAAAGATATGTGTGCGTATATATATACATACATAAATATGTGTATATATGTATGTATTTGTATGTATATATATATATATAAATATATCGATAGCTAGCTAGCTAGATAGATAGATAGATAGATAGATAGATAGATAGATAGATAGACAGACAGACAGGCATATTGATAGACTGATAGACTGGATGGATAGATAGATAGATAGATAGATAGATAGATAGAAGATAGATAGATAGATAGATAGATAGATAGATAGATAGGTAGATAGATAGATAGATAGATAGATAGGAAGATATATATATATATATATATATATATATATACTTATAGACATGTACATATACCACATACTTATGTATATGTTCATACATACATATATATACATATATATAGTTGAGTGTAGAAATTCGGGGTGAGTACTTGATAATTATAAGCACCTGTGTATACCGTTTGGTGGTGTAGGTGGTGGAGTAAATTGATCAAAATAAAAATAAAAATAAAAATAAAAACATGAGGCGAAGGATTCAGCGGTACATATGTTTCGGGCCTTTATTAGACAGATACATAACAAATCATAATGTATGTCTGTGGCCTTCTTCAGCCGCTCACAACAGCTTCCACAAGGACATGTGTTAGTTCCGAAATTCTTGGCTGGGGATGCAAATCTTCTCGTTCCCGTACGACAAAATGCGGCAGCAGCATCGAATTGAATCGTCCATCTCCTTCTTCTCTCAATGTAGAATGAGGAAACTTGGATGTTGAGGTAATGTAAATAAATAAATACGTATATAGAGGTGAAGATGGAGGGGCGAGAGTTCGGGGCGAGGGATAAAAAATATAAAATAATATAAAATAATGTATAAATGTAGATGATAAAGATATAAAGAGTTGTAAGGAGATGTAAAGGGGGTATAAAGGCATAATGTTGTAAAGTAAAAATAGAAATGGAAATAATAGTAAAAGAAGTAAAGGAACCTGATAAAAACATGATAAAAGTGTAAAAGAATGTAGGGATAAGGGATGTATAGAGGTCGCGGACCCAGCATGGTGGTCAAGAGATTGATAAAACTTAGTTGTAGAACTGTCAGTAAATAACGGTTTCGTCGTAAATCAGAGCTGATGAGAGTTTAATCTGGTTCCTTGAATTAAATGGACTTCCAGTACATACATATCATCATGGGTACATACACCCACCACACACGCGTACATATACGTCTCCAAGTCTATAAGCAAACACACGCACTCGCGTGTAAACATGTACATAAACCCACACGCACCACACGCATGCGCGCACACACACATACATACAACAGAATATCCGCATATATAGACGGACATTACGCGCGTATACGCTCACATGTACATACGTGCGCCCCTCACTACATACGTACACGTATATGCCCACGTCTCTAGGTCTAGGTATAAGATATTAAAGGATGTGTATAAGAACGTATGTAAAGAATCCCGTACTCATGTTAATACGCGCACGCACACACGGCTGTGTGTCCGTATGTGCGTGCACATATATATACTCACATACGCACACAGAGACACACGCGCTCATGGGTATAGTCATAAGATATCGAAGTATGCATGTACACATACGCGCGCGCACATGTATGTACGCGCATACACACGTACGCGGACGCTCGGATACTCAAAAGGCGGATCCATAGGTGAGTAAATAAGCATATATAGAGGTGTAAAGCGATAGATTAGGGGTAAGAATGAGGGTAAGGGTAAAGATTAGAAATAAAAAATACAGTATAAAATAAGAAATACAATGTAATAGTTAGAAATGAAATATAAGAATTATAAGGGTTATAAGAGTTAAGGTAAGGGATGAAAATGAAAATGAGAGTAAATGGCAGTAGAATAAACGTAAAAATAAAAGTAAAAATAAAAATAAAATTAAAAATAAAAATACATGGAAGTAGGATAAAAGTAAAAATAAAAATGAAAATAAAAATAAAAATAAAAATAAAAATAAAAATAAAAATAAAATAAAATAAAATAAAAAAATATAAAAATAAAAAAATAAGGTAAAAATATAATTTTGTAAAGTTTAACATGAGATGGAGGTGGCCCACATATATATATATATGTGTATATGTACACACACACACGTATGTGCACATAAACGCACACACACACACACACACACACATACACACGCGCATATAGGAAAACGGGATGTGCTGGAGCCGACAGGTTGCACCGGGTGGGAGGAAATAGCATGGGGGAGTTGGTATAAGACCTAAGCATTGTAGTATTTGAAAGTATTAATAAGTTTATGTATACAGGATGGTTTGAACTCTGACCTTTTGTTAATAAGATTGTGTTTGTCTTTGAATTTCAAGATGTTCAGGAGTTCTACACAGCATAGTTGGCATCCTGCTCTATTATTTAAATAAGGTGCAGCTGATCCGATGATGGACCATCTGAGTTTGAAGCTTATGCATTTGTCTTTTAATTCCCAAATTCTTTTAGAGAGGGAGGTGCTGTTAGCCTTATGTCTATGTCTCATCGAGGACCGGTGGTTGTAGTATCTGGATTTCCAGGAGGTTGAGCAACCAATATAGGTGAGTGTGTTAAATTGAGTACTCACCTCACATGAGTATATTACGTTTTTTGCCCTGCATGCGCCCTGCAGCGGGCACTCTGATGCACATCTGCAGTTGCATTGCATTGCATTATTCGGTCGTGTGCTGCTAATCCTAGGCGGAGGTGTTGCAATACGAGTGGGGGCGTTGGTACCTCCTGGTTGTTGATGGGTGTAGTATTTCCTCTGTAGTGTCGGCGGGTGTTATTACTAACTGCTTGGGTATTATGGTTGCCAGTCTGGTTATAATGCCTACTGTCTAGATGAGGGGGGTTCTGTTGGTCGCTATGGTTTGCTCTTGATCTAGCTGTTCTAATATTAATATAGTTGTGTTTAGCTAAGAGGCAGCTCATGTTGGGCAGGGTAGAGTAGGAAATCCTAATAGTTTTGTTGGAGAAGATACTTCTATATTTGTGGGTGGGTGGGAAGTTGTTGGAAATTATAGAGAATATTCTTTTACATAACCTACCCCTAACTGCTAAGTTGAAAGGTATGTTGAACCATATGTATTTGCGTAATCTACTATTATCCCTTCTGTTTCTCCTAATAGGATCTATATTGTTCTCGTCGGGAGGGTTACTATTGTGTGCTGTTCTATTAGTCCGCCTATTTCCTATATGTTGTTTGGAGTTTGAATTAGACTTATCGGTAGTGTGAGTTGAGTGCTGAGTTCGATTATAATTGGGAGTCTTATGGTCGACGGACGCTCCGGTTGGTCTACGTATGATATTCTCTGGTTATATCCGGCACTATAGAGAGCTTGGTTGTAGTGTTGAGCATGATTATTGAAAATTTCTCTATTAGAGGATAGTTTTGTCAGTCCGTCTGTCTGAGATGGCTTGTACTGTGGTGCTAATTATACAGGGTGGATGGTTGGAAGAGGTATGGATGTATTTGGTAGTTTCTTCTGGTTTCCTATATGGGTAGTGAAGGTGCTTATTCAAATCTAACGTAACATCTAAGAAGTTAACTATTTTAGTATTGGTCATAAATTCTAGTTTAAGATGAAGGATTTGAAAAAAAGCCTGATCTTTTTCCTAATTCTTTCTAGTTTACTCCTATTGTTGGTGGGGTATGAAGAGGGCGTCGTCTCTGTATAGACCCCCCTGAAGATCCGGTACCTCGGAGAAAAGCTTCTTGAGCAGGTAGGCCCCGACCAAGTCAGTCACCTGAGCTGAATCGCTCGAGAGCCCATAGCCACATCGAAATTGTCGGGGTATCGGATCTGGTCCAGAGTCTACCGTCGAATTCTATTATGGTTTTTCTAGCTATAGAATTATGTCAATTTTTTCTCTGTCTATGAGTGAAAGGTTGCGGGCAAAAATAAGGGATTTGTTAAGTAAGATGGGGAGATATACTGGCGTAGTAGCTGGCTATGTCGAATTGGATGAATGAGTAGTCGGGCCTATTGGTGATAGTGTTAAACCATTCTCGCACATCGCTGGTATTAATCCATAGTTGGAGTGGGATGTGGGGTTTGATGTGTGGGATCACCTTGTCCAGGATGGTCTTGCTAAGTCTGCCGATATCCGATTTAGTCGGACAGATTAATCGTACTCCTACACTATCCGGAAGTCTTTCTTATGGTCTTTAATAGTAATTTGGGGTACTTGCGGTTTAATAGGTCTGTTCTGTCCAGGAGGTCTAATTTGCTCATAACTTCCTTGATTTTGTAATTAATTTCCTTAAGGTTATCCGTAGAAGTAGTTTTATACTTTTTGCTAAGTTCCCTCATGATGAGCGATTTGTAGGTTTGGTAGTCTAGCCTATACCAGTTCCCCGTCTTGTCAGCGGGTATGATAAGATTACCGACGTCCTGAGTGAATGCAGGAACTCTTTAAGGCTCCTTAAGGTGGGTGTTGGAAATGGTCTTATGTTTACTAATGTTGATGTTGGTATGAGGTCGATTAAGTCTTTAAGTACTCACCCCGAATTCTACACTCAACTCACCTACGTTATCACTAGGATCTGATCCCACGCAACCGCGACAACCTTTAGTACTTGACGAACCCAAACATGAGTATTCAAAGGATTCACACAAACTTCTCCCCCAAGGACATACCTCTCCACTCCGACAAAACTTACACGACGACTCTCATCCACCGAACCACAGACTTTATTAGAAGAATTAGGTGGGCGGCCTACCATTTCGATAACCCGGAGAAAAGCAACCCCAACTCTAACCAAGAAGAAATAGCACACAAGAAGATATTTAAAAGCAGAAGAAACCCACCCCCTAACTACGCACTGGAAAATTTGAAAAGACTTAATCGACCTCATTACCAACATCAACATTAGTAAACATAAGACCATTTCCAACACCCACTTAAGGAGCCTTAAAGATTTCCTGCATTCACTCAGAACGACGGTAATCTTATCATACCCGCTGACAAGACGGGGACTGGTATAGGCTAGACTACCAAACCTACAAATCGCTCATCATGAGGGAACTTAGCAAAAAGTATAAAACTACTTCTACGGATAACCTTAAGGAAATAATTACAAAATCAAGGAAGTTATGAGCAAATTAGACCTCCTGGACAGAACAGAACCTATTAAACCGCAAGTACCCAAATTACTATTAAGACCATAAGAAAGACTTCCCGGATAGTGTAGGAGTACGATTAATCTGCCGACTAAATCGGATATCGGGCAGACTTAGCAAGACCATCCTGGACAAGGTGATCCCACACATCAAACCCCACATCCCACTCCAACTATGGATTAATACAGCGATGTGCTAGAATGGTTTAAAACTATCACCAATAGGCCCGACTACTCATTCATCCAATTCGACATAGCCAGCTACTACGCCAGTATATCCCCCATCTTACTTAACAAATCCCTTATTTTTGCCCGCAACCTTTCACTCATAGACAGAGAAAAAATTGACATAATTCTATTAGCTAGAAAAACCATAATAGAATTCGACGGTAGACTCTGGACCAGATCCGATACCCCCGACAATTTCGATGTGGCTATGGGCTCGAGCGATTCAGCTCAGGTGACTGACTTGGTCGGGGCCTACCTGCTCAAGAAGCTTTTCTCCGAGGTACCGGATCTTCAGGGGGTCTATACAGAGACGACGCCCTCTTCATATACCCCCCCAACCAAGAACAATAGGAGTAAACTAGAAAGAATTAGGAAAAAGATCAGGCTTTTTTTCAAATCCTTCAATCTTAACTAGAATTTATGACCAATACTAAAATAGTTAACTTCTTAGATGTTACGTTAGATTTGAATAAGCACTTCACTACCCATATAGGAAACCAGAAGAAACTACCAAACATCCATACCTCTTCCCACCATCCCTGTATAATTAGCACCACAGTACAAGCCATCTCAGACAGACTGACAAAACTATCCTCTAATAGAGAAATTTTCAATAATCATGCTCAACACTACAACCAAGCTCTCTATAGTGCCGGATATAACCAGAGAATATCATACGTAGACCACCGGGAGCGTCCGTCGACCATAAGACTCCCAATTATAATCGAACTCAGCACTCAACTCACACTACCGATAAGTCTAATTCAAACTCCAAACAACATATAGGAAATAGGCGGACTAATAGAACAGCACACAATAGTAACCCTCCCGACGAGAACAATATAGATCCTATTAGGAGAAACAGAAGGGATAATAGTAGATTACGCAAATACATATGGTTCAACATACCTTTCAACTTAGCAGTTAGGGGTAGGTTATGTAAAAGAATATTCTCTATAATTTCCAACAACTTCCCACCCCCCCACAAATATAGAAGTATCTTCTCCAACAAAACTATTAGGATTTCCTACTCTACCCTGCCCAACATGAGCTGCCTCTTAGCTAAACACAACTATATTAATATTAGAACAGCTAGATCAAGAGCAAACCATAGCGACCAACAGAACCCCCCTCATCTAGACAGTAGGCATTATAACCAGACTGGCAACATAATACCCAAGCAGTTAGTAATAACACCCGCCGACACTACAGAGGAAATACTACACCATCAACAACCAGGAGGTTACCAACGCCCCCACTCGTATTGCAACACCTCCGCCTAGGATTAGCAGCACACGACCGAATAATGCAATGCAATGCAACTGCAGATGTGCATCAGAGTGCCCGCTGCAGGGCGCATGCAGGGCAAAAAACGTAATATACTCATGTGAGGAGTACTCAATTTAACACACTCACCTATATTGGTTGCTCAACCTCCTGGAAATCCAGATACTACAACCACCGGTCCTCGATGAGACATAGACATAAGGCTAACAGCACCTCCCTCTCTAAAAGAATTTGGGAATTAAAAGACAAATGCATAAGC
>NC_043005.1:73606985-73631985 GCF_006345805.1 Octopus sinensis
CATAATTTCCAGTAGAATCTTTAATCTTTTCGACAAAATGTTTTTATTAACTTAGGTGTTATCATATATTTAAATATTTTTTTTTTATTTCTTAAATTTTCTGGGAATTGTTTAGTAACAGTGCTTACACACGCTTATGAAAGTGGCTCGTTTTTGTAATATATAAACTTTGAATATAGAGATCCCTCGGCTGGTTTTGTTCTTCTTGTTCGTATACGGGTTTCTGTGTGGAATAATAATGCGAACATTCGGTAGTATGTATCATAAATAGTACGCAATAAATAAATACGTAAAGACATGTAATTCTGAAATGCGAAAAGCGTTCAAAATTTATTCTAAATATTGCTACGAGCTTATATCTAACGATATTAGCCGACATTCCGTTCGTAAATTAATTAGATTTATTTGATATTTTACTAGATACTTGAAAGTCTTTTCTGTAAATGTGTTGGTATGTGTGTGTAAAAATTGCGTGTGTATATGTAAAAGTATTGCTTGTGTGAGTATGTTTATCTGTGTGTAATTTGGTTAAATACAAAGTGATCTGCGGAAATATCTCTAGCAGACGAACGCATACACTTCAAAGCGATTCTTCTCTGATTGCAATCCAATGATCAAAACAAGTAAATCATAAAAATCAACAGATAAGTTACTCGTATATAATAAATCAGCCATTATAAAAAAAAAATTGCTTTGTTTTATGGTGGGGGTTTAAAATGTGTATACGGTGAATTGTAGAATTTTTCAGACTTTTTCGTGTAAGGTTTTGATTAATTTCAAAACTCTATCTTTCAAAGTAGGATCCTCTCTCTTCAATGCATTTGTTGTAGCACTCCAGTCACTATACAAAGGTTCCATTGAAGTCCTCTAAAGCGAAGGTTTCGAAGATCCTTGTCACAGCCATTTTCATTTTCAAAATGACTGCCTTCGAAGTTCTTCAGATTGAGGTACAACCAAAAGTCACAGGGAGCAAGTTCTGGGCTGTAAAGAGAGTGAAAGAAAGTTTTGATGCTAATTTCTGTCAAGTACTTGGTTACCAGGACGCTCGTCACTCAGATCTCTGGAAACAAAGTTTGCACAAGTTTTGTGCCTGTTCAGATTTTCATGAATAATTCTGCGTACAGATATCACGCCAACTCCAAATTGAATGCATATCGGTCTTCATCGAGAAAATTGCGAATTTTCTCTGCAACCTCTGATGCTCAGATACCCTTCTCCATCCCACACTTTTCATCGTCTCTCACCTCTTGTCTACCTTCCTTCTTGTAGTATTTATATTTTACATATATATATAATAAAATGGAAGGATTAAAAAATCCCGGCAGATATAAAGCACAGTTTTAAAAGAATTTGGTTAATAGTATCGCCCTCGAAAATTTCTAATATTATATAATTCTAATATTATATAAATTCTAATATTATATAAATATTAATACAATAGAAACAAATAGGCGCAGGAGTGGCTGTGTGGTAAGTAGCTTGTTTACCAACCACATGGTTCCGGGTTCAGTCCCACTGCGTGGCAGCTTGGGCATGTGTCTTCTACTATAGCCTCGGGCCGACCAAAGCCTTGTGAGCGGATTTGGTAGACGGAAACTGAAAGAAGCCTGTCGTATATGCGTTTGTGTGTCTGTGTTTGTCCCCCTAGCATTGCTTGACAACCGATGCTGGTGTGTTTATGTCCCCGTTACTTAGCGGTTCGGCAAAAAAGACCGATAGAATAAGTACTGGGCTTACAAAAGAATAAGTCCCGGGGTCGAGTTGCTCGATTAAAGGCGGTGCTCCAGCATGGCCGCAGTCAAATGACTGAAACAAGTAAAAGAGAGAGTAAAAGATTAAATTGCCAGCTTTTTAAGGTGAATTCAAGAATAAAGATGTAATTTTCTCTATACGTACGTTTTGTTGTTTATATATATACTAGCAGTATCGCCCGGCGTTGCTCGGGTTTGTAAGGGAAATAACTATATAAGCATTTTTAGGGAGTTACTTCCCTTATAGATGCCAATTTGGGTTTTCTTAGCCATTTCTGTTTTGGTGTCTTCAAGCCATGAAGTCGTTGTTCTAAAAGAACGCTGGTCTCCTTGACAACGCTTTACGACGTTGATTTCCTTACACTCCCTTCCCCACAGCTTGACGAGGGAGGGAAGAAGGGGGAGAAGCAAACAGGTGCAGATGTGACCATGGACGCCAACTCCGCCGCCATCGACACACGAAAAATTATGCATTAAAATGGAATAAAAAATTATGTTAAATTATTTTTAAAATCGTAGACTCATCGTAGACGCGCGCTAATACTCAGACGGGCTCGATATAAATCACGACTATAAGATACCCGGTTTTGGTTAAACTACACCGCAAAATGTGGGAGTAGTTAGGAATCTAAATCGAAGGGGACAGACACTCACACAACTACAGTTTTATATATATATATATCCTCGTATACATGAACATATACATGAATCTACATATTGGTGTGTGTGTGTGTCTGTGTGCGTTACATACTAATATGTATGACTAATAATTATATTTGAACGTGTCTTATATCCTCTGTGTTCATCTGTTACATTTTATCAATTTTCTAAATGCCAATAAACTTAAGAACAGCAAATTCATAAATGATTTTATTATGTGTAAATGTCAGTCCAGCCACTAATAGGCGAGTCTTCCATGTCAGTTGAATCGAGTCATGTCATTTAATTCATCCACCGTAAGTAATTCATAGTGAGTCGCTATATGGATGCTTGACTTGCTAGAAATAGCAGCTAAATTTCTCTAAATATTACACGTTTCTGTATTTAACGAAGAGGATCACATTTTACATTTTAGTCTTTTATATTCACAAACCAACGCGATGGACGTGGCCGGAAGGCGTTTTATTAAAACCATTCTGCAATGATCAAAATTAAAGAGAATATCATTAGATATTAAACTTATTGCTATAGCCATTTCCAATCTTTTCATAATTGATGACTTCATGGTTTGAAAGTGTTGTATGGGCTAGACGATGAAGTAAGCTAGCCCAATACGTAGATATAGAGGAAATTAACGCTAAGAGAATAAGATATGCTAGTTTCCCACCAAAGATACAAATATGATAAAGTTTTTGCAGGTGTATAGAATAACATCGGATCCAAATGCAGAGTCGGGTAGGTCACCTGCAGATTTGATGTTTTCCAGAAAAAATCGTTCTATTTTTGACATATGGTTGCCGAGCGGGAAGAAAAACGAAACTTTTTAACACAGGTGACAAAGTGTATTTTAAAATATATAGTAACAGAAAACAGGACTGGGAACAAGGAAGTATAACAGGACGAGATAAATTCGGGTTTAAAAAGCTCAAAAGGGAGAGGTGTTGTGTGGACGCCCAGACGATGCAGTAGGCTAGCCCAATACGTAGATATAGAGGAAATTAACGCTAAGAGAAAAGGATATGCCAGTTTCTCACCGGATACAAATATGACAAAGTTTTTCCAGGTGTATAGAATAACACCGAATCCAAATGCAGAGTTGAGTAGAGGTCATCCGAACGTGCGATATAACAGTGGCGACGAGGATTTCGTAGCTCACACAGCCACTGTGTAGTATTGCGATAGTGGAGGCGCAATGGCCCAATCGTTAGGGCAGCGGACTCGCGGTCGTAGGATCGCGGTTTCGATTCCCAGACCGCGCGTTGTGAGTGTTTATTGAGCGAAAACACCTAAAGCTCCACGAGGCTCCGGCAGGGGATGGTTGTGATCCCTGCTGTACTCTTTCACCACAACTTTCTCTCACTCTTACTTCCTGTTTCTGTTGTACCTGTATTTAAAAGGGCCGACCTTGTCACTCTCTGTGTCACGCTGAATATCCCCGAGAACTACGTTAAGGGTACACGTGTCTGTGGAGTGCTCAGCCACTTATACGTTAATTTCACGAGCAGGCTGTTCCGTTGATTGGATCAACTGGAACTCTCGTCGTCGTAACCGACGGAGTGCTTCCAACCAGTATTGCGATAGAATAGAAAGCAATTCCAATTTTTGGATACTTATCATTATTTGAATAATCAAATTGTTTACAAAATTCATTTGTAACATTCTATCCATTTTGTTTCTTTAATTCTTGATTATTCGAACGCGTTACATCTCAAAGAGTTTCTGCTGTGTTGCTGTAATGAATCTGATCCTGTTGGGGGAATCCAAAATATAAAACTGGTTCCTAGGAGCAAACCGTGGTTTCGGTACCCATTCGTATAATGCTATTAGTAGAACTGCATATATATATATTATGGAGACGGCTTAGAAAACGAAAATATGCGAGAAGCTAATACAAACATGTTTGTTACCCAGCTCAACCACCAACGCATCCTCCATCACCACTACGAACACCACTACCACAACATCATGCCCATCACCATCACTAGCATCATCACATTCACCACCATCACTGTCACCACAATCACCACCATCACCATCACCGCCATCACTCCTATCACCACCATCACCACCATCACCATCATCACCATCACCACCATTAACATCGCTATCACTGCCATCACCAAAAGTATCCATTCTGGGGATCGATAAAATAAGTACCAGCTGAACACTGGGGTCGATTTAGTTGACTTAGCTCTTTCCTCGGAGCTGCTGGCCTTGTGCCAAAATCAGAAACCAATATCAGAAATCCATGTGTCGGGAAAGATATTAAAACTAGATTAACTCTTTCTTTTACTTGTTTCAGTCATTTGACTGCGGACATGCTGGAGTACCACCTTTCATCGAAGAAATCGACCCCTTGACTTATTCTTTGTAAGCCTAGTACTTATTCTATCGGTCTCTCTGCAGAACTGGTAATTTACGGAGGCGTAAACACACCAACATCGGTTGTCAAGCGATGTTGGGGAGACAAAGACAGACACACAAATACACACACACACTATATTCCGGGACAACCTGTACTACCATGTCCAGGCTCTGCCCTTGCCAATTTCTGTAGGGTGATCTGGTGGCCTGCAGGACCACTACATTTTCCTCCACGCCCAGCAGTATGGCAACCACTATCCAGGCTATATTCACTTCTGTGAGGTATGTCTTCTACCCTAACCCTGGAAGCACATATTCCAAGGTAAACGGGTAGAAGCAACACTTCTTCAGTTTTTAATGATGTAGCTAAGAACAGTCTGACGGTAGCTATATCACGAAACTGCACCTCCACCGTTCCGTACTTTCTTCCTCTGGCAAGGTATGAAATCCTTTGCCAGACTGGTCTCAACGCCTTTTTAACTTGTACCTCCGACACCACTTCTATTTTTCTTGTTGCCACCGCGTATGTCTTGTAGAAAATCGTCCTCTCATTTTTATCTTGTACCACTTCTTAGGTGGGGGAAACATTTTTACATCGTTCCTCTTCTTTGAACCTGCTCAATTCTTCCAAACTTACGTCTTCAAATTTTCCGTTTGCCGCTGCAGCATGATTCTTTGTTTCCATTTCTTTGTCAATTCTTTTCAAACATTTTACCATTTCTTCCTCAGACGACATAAAATGTGGAGAAGAATTCAAATTTTCACAACACATTACACGACGCCCTTCCATTAAACAAGAGGCAAAACGTCGCACCACTAAGACAACCAAAAAACACGTGTGTTACACACAAAGACAGTAGTTCAACTAACAAACGATATACCGGAAGCAAGTTTCTTACCACGCCGCCACTCTTGCGCCTATAGTCTTTAATTCTGTATTTCATTTGACAACAGTATAAACTCTGGTATTTTAAAAATGGTGTAGTTTATATCGTTTTCTTTCCCTAAATATTTGGTAATAAACATTGCATTTCAGGTGGCGAACTGGCAGTATCATTAGCATACCGGACAAAATGCTTAGCAGCATTTCGTCCGTCTTTACGTTTTGAATTCCGCCGGTGTCCACGTTGCTATATGCACTTCTGGGGGTATATCTTCTATCCTAACTATGGAAGCACGTCTCCCAAGGTATACGGGTAGAAGCACCACTTCTTCAGTTTTTAATGATGTAGCTAAGTGCCGTCTGGCGGTAGCTATATCAGGAAACTGCACCTCCACCGTTCGGTACTTTCGGAGCCGATAGAATAAGAACCAGTTGAGGACTAGCGACAATGTAACCGACTTAACACCCTCCCCGAAATTGCGAGCTTTGAGCCAAAATTTAAAATCAATAAGTTAGTATTGTATCGCTCTCTCTCTCTCTCTTTCTCGCTCTCTCTCTCTCCCTCTCTCTTTCACACACACACACACACACACACACACACACACACACACACACTCTACATAGATAGCGAACGAGAAAAACAAGATAACGTGATGTCCCTAATTTTCCCTGAAGCAATTAAGAGAAACGAAAGTTACAGCCAATTATTGAAATTGAATTGTAGACTAAGATCACTGGTAGTATAACTGTTATTCTCGGCTGCTCATACACGCAAGAACTAAAAATAATGAAAAAACAAAAAAACAAAAAAAAAATAACTGTTTCCTTACACTTAAAATGGTGGTGATTAATTTTGGAATGGTTTATCTTGTAACACAATAATTCTTTTCTACTCTAGGCACAAGGTCCAAAATCTTTGGGGGTGGGGGCCAGTCGATTAGATCAACTCCAGTACGCAACTGGTACTTAATTCATCGACACTGAAAGGATGAAAGGCAAAGTCGACCTCGGCGGAATTTGAACTCAGAACGTAAAGACAGATGAAATATCTATTTCTTACTACCCACAAAGGGCTAAACACAGAGGAGACAAACAAGGACATACAGACGGATTAAGTCGATTATATCGACCCCAGTGCGTAACTGGTACTTATTTAATCGACCCCAAAAGGATGAAAGGCAAAGTCGACCTCGGCGAAATTTGAACTCAGAACGTAACGGCAGAAGAAATACCTATTTCTTTACTGCCCATAGGTGGTTAAACACAGAGGGGACAAACAAGGACAGACAAAGGGATTAAGTCGATTACATCGACCCCAGTACGTAACTGGTACTTTATTTATTGACCCCGAAAGGATGAAAGGCAAAGTCGACCTCGGCGGAATTTGAACTCAGAACGAAATACTGCTAAGCATTTCACCCGGCGTGCTAACGATTCTACCAGCTCACCGCCTTTGTAACACATTAATTGATAAAATAGTATGCAAAATATGTTAATTCATACAGCGCATATGTTTGTTCTTTGTGTATATGACTGTAGCTAAAAACAGCCCCAAGTGTTAGTTTACCTTCCTCCCATGTGTTCTGTATTGCTCCCACAGCTTATATTGAACAGCTGTTTCAAATATGTGTTACTTATTTACAACTTGAGCTGACCCGTTTGTTCTAAGATATTTACTTAGAGACATTGCACAGCGATAGCCTACCTACCTTTCAATTTCCTATTGATCGGCTACAATTCTACAGTTGTTTGTATCTGTGTATAATATTGACTATTTCTTACAGTCATTTTTCAAGTGTTATAGACTAGATACAGTTGCATTTTCTGTTACGTTACTCTTAACGTTGGTAACAATAACATGATCCGTAAAATCAATGTTTTACAGTTAGGGGAAGCCTCCTTGGTCACGCAGAGTCTTGAGAAAAATCTAATGTTATCGATATCTCAAATAATATAAATCATTGACCAAACAATAGTTTTGCATTGGTTTAGATCAAAAACAGTTTTGACCTATCGAGGAAGACAGCATTGAAAACTTATTTTTACAATCGTATTTCATTCTTTATGTGTGTATTTTGAAGTCAGGTTGTATAGTCAAACTTCATTTGTGTATTATTTTCTATTCTACACATCTAATTCTTTTCTCTTTTAGACTGTCTCCATATCTCTATACAAATCACTACCCAGCCAGCTTTTTATGGGCAATTGTACACGACCTGATTAGCTTATGGTTATCAGACGAAAAATGGTAGTATCGGAATACAGATAAATAAATACATCAATATTAAGTACAAGAGAAAGAAATATAAATCTCTAAGCAAACATATTATATATATATATATATATATATATATATATATATCCATTAACGTATCTTCACATGGCCTTCCGAGGTTCAACGGAAGCAACATAAATCTATACAAAACTCTGCTGATTTCGCTTTGTAAAGAATTCTGTTTTGTATAAAATGTGTTATTCACGCTATTTCAAAATAGAAATCGAATATATTACATGCTCCGAAAGATGTGTTAGAAGAATTATCTAAAAGGGTCTTCCAGTCTAGAGGAATATCTCTTTTGGCTTTGATATCGACGAAGTGAATTCCGCTTAACTATTACTGCTTAACTTGTTAATGAGAAGAAGAAAATAGAATTTTCATTTACTTATAAGAAGTTTCGTTATCGTCAACAAAAGTGATCAGTTCAGCGTTATGTGGTTTCGGATCTCTTTCTCTTTCTCTTGCACACGCACGCACACACACACACACACACACGTACACTCACAAAGACGCACACATACACACACGTACACACAGAGAGACGCACACACACACACACACACTAAGTAATGATCTGAAGCAGAAGTATTGAATTATATATATATAAGATATAGATGCATGCATATATGCTTACCTTCATGCATAAATAAATAAGTATATATGCAAACATGACTTCATACACATACACGCACACGTACTCACACACATACACACACATATATACATATGTAAATATGTATGTAGGTTGTGTACGTATGTATATATGTTTATGCGTATGTCTGTATGTATGTCTCTTCCATGTGAGTATGTCTCTCCCTCTCTTTCCCTTTATATTTACATATGTGTGTGTATATATATATATATATATATATATATATATATATATATATATATATATATATATATATATACATATATATATATATGTGTGTGTGTGTGTGTTAGTGTGTAAATATATGTACCATAATAAATTGCGAGGCGAAATCCTTTTTGATAAAATGAAGGACAAAAGACTAGACACAACGCCTCAAATTTATTTAATAATATTTCAAAACCCTCACTAAATATATTTTACACAATCCAATTCGAAACTAACATAAGTCAGAAAACAATGCATTTCGTCCGCCCTTACGTTCTGTGTCCAAAAGCTGCCGGGATTGACTTTGCCTTTCATCCTTTTAGGGTCGATAAATTATGTAGGATTTAAACACAGTGGCCGATGTAATCAAGTTATGCTCTCTCACGAAATTGTTCGCCTTGTGACAAATTTTGAAATCAATATTAATGATTTCAACATTTGACGAGCGGCTGCTTATGTCTTTAGCTATCCTTGCTGCACAGAGGAAGGAGAAAGAAAATCGGTCGTTGTATAGCGTAATACAAATGTTTATTTTCTGAGACGCAAGTAACTTGATCAACTTCCGAAACGTACCGGGATTTCTTCAATAAAAATATCTTTGAAGCAGGCATTGAAAGTCTTATTAAACGAAGAGGTTTGTCGGATTTTTGCCACCAAAATTGTAGTAGCAGAGTCGGAATAGCTTCACTGATAAATGGAAACTGATTTGCATGGTCACTTTATTTGCCGCGCACACCGTAATAGGTGCAGGTGCATAAAATATTTTGCTTCGTATATTTTGCACAATATATTATAATGAAAGCTGCATTACAAATAGAGAGAAGAATAGTGTATGTATGTGTGTGTGAGTAAATAAATTAAAATAGAGATAAACGTCAAAAAATTGGGATTTTCATAGAAAAATCGTCAAAAAATTGGGATTTTCATAGAAAAAAAGCACCTTATTGATGTAAATAATTTTTGGTGTTAACATGGTCCGATTTGAATTTTTCTTCTACGGCTGAACGAGCAAGTCTTCTTCTATTATACTATCAATTTTGGTAAACTTGCGCCGCAGGGTCTCGGAGGAAATAGTGTTAGTTGAAGGCTACCAAACCTGCCATACACAGACAACTTCAGCTTTATATAGAAAGAGATTTGGCAGACGACAACATCCCTGCATTATTCCTGAATCTTTACCCGAAAATAGCTGATTAACAACATCATAAATACAAGGTGCAAAATTAAACTGTGTTTTGAATAAAAGATAGCTGCTCGTTCTATTAATACAAATAATTTTAAAGATTAATGTTGATCCCTTTTGATGCGTATTATTAGAGCACATTACAGGGTGTTGGGCTGTCAGAAATTATAGAATTAAATACCGGGCTAAAAGTCGTAATTTATTTAGTTTTCCTCATTTACGCCCTGAGTTCGAATCCCACGAGGTTAACGTTAACGGTCCTCCCTCTTTGAATCGATAATATATGATCCAATAATAAATATAGTGTTAGTTTTATCGATTATCAAAAGACTAATTATAATAATTTGGCCGGCCGCCAATGTAAAATGAAAATCGATATCTGGTTTGGAAATAAGGCGGCGAAATGACAAAATCGTCAGCACATCGGACAAAATGCTTAGCGGCGTTTTTTCCGTCTTAACTTTCTCAGTTCAAATTCCGCTGTGGTCGACTTTGTCTTTCATTATTTCGGGGTCGATAAAGTAAGTACTAGTTGAGCGCTGCGGTCTATGTAATCGACTTTCCTCTCCCCAAAAATTGCTGGCCTTTTCCAGAAATTTGAAACCTGTATCTCGTTTAGAAATATACGATTAATCTAATCTGTAGATCGTTGACTTAACAATGAACGAACTACTACGCCATTTTATTTTTATTGACTATAGATAACAATTAACTCCAACTCAGTGCAGATTGGAATGACATTTTGAAACCGGAATGACAGATTGGATAAAGAAATTCTGGATAATAAGAAAAGTTTGTTATGGTTAGAATTATTTGATCATACATCTGCCTCTTCAGGATTGAGCTGGTACAGAACAACAAAAGTCAGAGATTCAATGTATTAGAGTTAATCTATAAATCTTTGTATCTAGGAAAATGAGTCGAAATTCCTTTCATATTTCTAGAATCTAATGTAGAGTATCAACCAAATTTCTCAGTTCTAGGTTCTTTAATTTGTTAAGACAAATCTAGTATGTATGAATTAATAGGCACTCAGTCTGATAAAATGGAGGCGCGTGGCTTAGTAGTTAGGGTGTCAGCATCATGATCGTAAGATTGTGGTTTCGTATTCCTGGACCGGGCGACGCGTTGTGTTCTTGAGCAAAACAATTCATTTCACGTTGCGATGGACTGGCGTACCGTCCAGCTGGGGAATACATACGCCATTGAAACCGAGAAACCGGGTCCAGAAGCCTGGTTAGGCTTTAAAAGGGCTCATCTATTTTTATCAGTCCGATAAAACGAGGAGAGTTCCAGTTGACCCGATCATCGGATCAGCCTGTTCGTGAAATTTACGTGCAAACAATGTCTGAAAATACCACAAATACGTGTACCCTTAAAATAGTTCTCAGGGAGCTTCGGTGTAATGCAGTATACGACAAGACTGACCCTTTGAATTACGGATACAACTCATTTTTGCCAGCTGAGTGGACTGCACCAACGTGAAATAAATTGTCTTGTTTAAGGACACAACGCGCCGCCAGGAATCGAACTCACAACCTTATGACTGTGAACCGAATACCCCTAACCACTAGGCCACGCGACATTACTATGTATTTATCAACACTCATATGGTTAGGGAAAAACGAACCCTTGGTTTATTTAGAACAATTGATTTCTGGATTAAATTTAAGTTGCATATTGATGATACGCTGGATATCTTTCTTTTACTTGTTTCAGTCATTTGACTGCGGCAGTGCTGGAGCACCACCTTTAGTCGAACAAATCGACCCGAGGACTTCTACTTTGTAAGCCTAGTACTTATTCCGTCGGTCTATTTTGCCGAATTGCAAACTTACGGGGACGTAAACACACCAATATCGGTTGTCAAGCGATGGTGAGTGGACAAACACAGACACACAAATACATGCATATATGCAAACATGCATATATGTATACACACACACACACACACACACACATATATATATATATATATATATATATATATATATACGGGCTTCTTTCAGTTTCCGTCTACCAAATCCACTCACAAGGCTTTGGTCGGCCCGAGACTATAGTAGAAGACACTTGCTCAAGCAAGGTGCCACGTTGTCGGATTGAACACAGAACCATGTGGTTGGGAAGTAAGCATCTTACCACACAGCCACTCCTACGCCTATACATTTATATTAAAACTTTTGAAGAAGTGCGGGACTGTGTCCAGTCTATTTCCATCCCACACCACGTTATTAAGTAAGTCATACTATTTTGAAGAAATTATAAATGAATATTTAAAATTTTTAAACTATAAAGTTTCTTTGTATATTATATATAAACTAGCAGTATCGCCCGGCGTTGCTCGGGTTGTAAGGGAAATAACTATATAAGCATTTTTAGAGATGTAAAGTATAATAGCCATCTCAATATGGTTAACCACAAAGGGGGGTGTTACTGTAGCTTTTTACGTTCTGAGATTTAATAATACATTTTTAGAGAGTTACTTCCCTTATATATGCCAAAAATGCATTAAAAATGGGAAAAATTGATGGTAAATTTTTTTTTAAATCGTAGAATCATCGTAGACGCGCGCTAATACCCAGAAGGGCTCGATATGAATCACGACTATAAGTTACCCGGTTTTTGTTAAACTGCACCGCAAAATGTGGGAGTAGTTAGGCATCTAAATCGTAGGAGACAGACAGCACACAACCTCACTTTTATATATAAAGATTATGCTGCTTAATATTACAAGATTCGCTTCTGTTTTAAATGCCAATTTCCGTTTGAATTCCATATGTAAACACATAGATTTTCTTCGTGTTCGTAAAAAATCTACTAAAGCGAAAAAAACCCAACAAAACAAATGATTAAATTATTTTTAAAAGTATTACGTAGTGCAAAAACAATAATCCCTATCTAATAGAATTAAGTTTTCAAATTCCATTAGATTGCGGTCATGCTGAGGTACCACCTTGAACTTATTTTGTCAATAATATCATCTCACAACACAGTTCTTCGTACATTGTCAGATGTATGTTGCATTATCAAGAGTGTCAAGAAAAGAAAATATAAAAATATTAACCCAGATAAATGAAAAGGGTTCATTTGCTGACAGTTGTGTCTTCAAAAACGTACAACAGTGATGTGAGACATTCATTACTCTCTTTTAACTGAAATGTATTTAAGCTTCTTTTTATTGCTAGGAAAGGGACACTAGAAACAATTAAGGCTATAAGTAAATATAATGAAACAACAATATAGTAAAACTCAACTCTTCGTATTGGTAAATGTAATTCATTAATTCCCACAAGAGAATCTATTTTCAAATTCACTCAAGCGAAGATTCATGAACATTTTTCCCTTGACAGTCTCATCTCTCTTCTAATTTTCGTTATCGTCTTTTTTAAATGTATCATGGGTTATTTTACTGATTACAGAATAAACTATAACAGAGTCTTTGTTCAATTCATGAGCATATTGTCGATTTACTCTATAATTTATGTATCATATCTATATGTTTATTTAATATCGATATGCACAACACATATGCCAGCAGAAAACCACCTGGTGGGCGGTTTTTCTGCTAGCAATTTATAATTAAATGTTAAATTAGTTTGAATATTAATATTTCGACAAACGCTCATTTTATGTCTGTGCGTACACACACACACACACACACACACACACACACACACACACACACACACTCACTCACATACACTCGAGCATATTCGAGGGATGCTGAAAAATTCCTGGCTTTGGCTAAAAGAAAATATATGAGAATCTGTTAACTATATGAGGATCAGTTAGTTATTCAACATATTCCCCTCAGATTCACACACTTATTGCAGCGGTCTTTCGGTTTTCTAAGCCATGTAAAAGATTTCGGAAAGTTGGGCCTCCAGCTAGGCCTTTCCCGATACCCGTAAAGCCAGGAAGCTTTCAGCATCTCTCCCATACCCATACGCTTATAGGAGTTGGCAAGAATGTGTGGGAAGAAGCTTCCTAACTACATAGTTTCATGTTCAGTTCCACAGCGTGGCACTTTGGGCAAATGTTTTCTACTATAACCTCGGGTCGGATAAATCTTCTTGAGTGGATTTGGTTGACAGAAACTGAAAGAATCCTGTCATATATATATATATATATGTGTGTGTGTGTGTGTGTGTGTGTGCGTACTTATATATGTGACCGCGTATGTATCGTTGGCGATTTTCTTTCTCCGTCTTCCCTTCCTTGGACCTTTCCTTTTTCTATGTTTCTGACGAAGAGCTCCGCTCGAAACCTTTAAATCCTCTTACTTTCTTTCCTTTCCTGAGCGTCCAATAACACTATACTTGTTCCACGTCCCCGCGTTGTTGTGCTTTCTCTTTGTTCATGTTTGGATTAACTGTGTGTGTGTGTGTGTGTGTGGTGTGTGTGTGTGCGTACTTATATATGTGACCGCGTATGTATCGTTGGCGATTTTCTTTCTCCGTCTTCCCTTCCTTGGACCTTTCCTTTTTCTATGTTTCTGACGAAGAGCTCCGCTCGAAACCTTTAAATCCTCTTACTTTCTTTCCTTTCCTGAGCGTCCAATAACACTATACTTGTTCCACGTCCCCGCGTTGTTGTGCTTTCTCTTTGTTCATGTTTGGATTAACTGTGTGTGTGTGTGTGTGTGTGTGTGTGTGTGTGTGCGTGTGTGTGTATGCGCATGTGCATGTGTTTGTGCGTGCGCAGTCGTTCGGTAAACTCGTTATCGGCAAAAAACCGTTGCGATATTTGTTTTGGCACTTGATTTCATATCAGAACGAAGACAACATTACATTTATCCTTTCGAGGTAGGCAAAGGAAATAGCAGCCAAGCGCCTCTAGTTTATCTATCATAGTTGTTTCACTGAGTCATGAGTGGAAGGGCTGAAATGGTGTCTGTGTCATTTAAAACTATTAATAAAAGTATAGTATTTTCTAATCAGTTGTCTTGATTTTCCATCTGCAAAACGCCATTTGAAATAGCCGTGATACAGTTAAAATTATCAGTATCCGAAAGAACTGGTAATGTTGTGCTATTTGTTTTTTCTAGAACTCTACACTTTTTAAAATATGTCAAAATGTGGCGACGGACTTCTGATAGGAGACCAGGGGGAGGTGAATAGCATTTGGAACAGCTATTTTGATACTGTCTAACTCATCTTGAGTAAAAAAGAGCCATCAATACTTCCAATGTCAACTGGAATATGAACAAGAGAATGAAAATTAACGAAAACAACAATGGTAAAAGAGAGGAATTCATGGATAGCGACAGTGATACCACCAATATCGCCATAAAAGCACCACCACAAAGAACAGCGGCAACAGGTCCCGCCAAAGCAGCAGCAACAGCAGCCGTCAAGAATTTGGACCTGGATATCTCCATTTCCAGCGACTTCGAGGTCCACCTCTCAGTGGTGTCGGGCGTCAACGGAGAGACCTCGACTACAACATGACGACCAAAGTTTTGTTTTTTTCCAAGATTTGGGGTCTCCCACCCCTAAGCCATAGACCATCACCTAATCACCCTTACCCGTCTTGTTGCTTAACAACAACAACAACAGAAACAACAGCGGCCGTCCAAGAATTTGGACCTGGAGATCTCCATTTCCAGTGACTTCGAGAACCACCTCCCAGTGGTGTCGGGCGTCAACGAAGAGCCCTCGACTACAACAAAACGACCAAAGTTTTTTTTCTTTTTCGAAGGTTTGGGGTCTCCCGCCGCTATGCCCTAGACCATCACCTAATCACCCTTACCCGTCTTGATGCTTAACAACAACAATAGCAGCAGGAAAATCAGCAACAACAATAACGAAGACGTTAAAATTAAAGCAATAAACAGCAAAGTGAAAGAAAAAACAAAATTAACGATAATAATGATAATGAAAGCGATAAAAATGAAACCAATACTGGTGCAGTACACATCTACTAATATTACCGATGCAGGTAATGTCCCCATCACCATCTTCACAACCATCGGCATTAACACAAATACCGTTAATAACATTGCAGCCAGCAGATCAACTGTTAATGGTTTCGCTAATGTGGTTCAAATACAACAATCAATTTTCCTATACTCATAGGATTTCAAAAATGCCAAACATTCTCTAACGACTTTTAGAAGAACAGTATCCTTAAGCTTACTGCTTTAGGAGGGCAAGCAGAAAAAAGAAGTATCGTTGTATAGGAGTATACGACTGAGATCTAGAAACCTGGAGTAAGATATGAAAAACAAACACACACACAGGCACGCACACACATGCATGTAGATTTTTATGCCTCTGTGTGTGTGTTTACTTGCGAGTATAATCGTGAACATTTATTATGTAATTTGTATCTTTGTGAGATCGAACCAAGTTCCACATCTTAACCATACAACAATGTCCCACTCCTAATGAAAGTAGAATATGATGAATAGTAAAGCGAAATACCTTTTATTCTCAAATCTGCGGTCAAATTCTGACTACTTGATAGCACTTCGCCTATTTCCGTAAATCCCAGCATCGAAATATTTTCCAAACGTTATTTCTTTAATCCTCGCATGATGTCAATTACACTAATTTTCTACTAATTAAGATTAATCATGCTGAAATGATAAACGTTTGATGTTTGATATTTGACTATATTTTACTTGTACTTGAAAAAAATTTTTCCAAAACGTTGGAGCTGAAAAAGAATTGGAAAAATGATATTGAAAGACAGAATTTTGGCAACCAGAAAACTTCTCTCTTTTTAATAAATTTTATTTTATCGCTTGTTATAGTTTATTCTCTGATTATCTTGAGACTAAATTTTCTGTGATCTTAATATGAAGACAATTATTAAGAACAAAGAATAAATCTGAGGTACTAATTGTTTTGCCTCTCCTCAACATAGCCATGGAAACCAAATGTTCATATAGTAATAGACCGAAATACAGCAGCTCTAAATATTCAGCTCTTTCAACTCATTCTGATTATATTTCTATTGTCGCATCATATACAACATCATTGGATTATTTTCAAAAAACGTAAAGATGGTTAACGAGCAGAATCGTTAGCACGCGGCGTAAAAATGCTCACAGGGATTTGTTGTGGCTCTTTAGATTCTGAATTCAAACTACAGCGAGAGCAACCTTTCCTTCCTTCCCTCGGGGTCGATAGAGTAATTTGTAAAAATGCTCACAGGGATTTGTTGTGGCTCTTTAGATTCTGAATTCAAACTACAGCGAGAGCAACCTTTCCTTCCTTCCCTCCGGGGTCGATAGAGTAATTTGTAAAAATGCTCACAGGGATTTGTTGTGGCTCTTTAGATTCTGAATTCAAACTACAGCGAGAGCAACCTTTCCTTCCTTCCCTCCGGGGTCGATAGAGTAGTTTGTCAATCTAACACAGTAGTCGATTTAATCAACTTGACCAATTCCCTTCAAATCGATATACTTGTGTCCAAATTACAAAGAATTATCATGAGTAACTTTAGATTTTGTTATTTAGCCAAATTCTACCATGACTGAGGAATCCAATGATCAAAGACGTTTCCTAGATGACCGTCTCATCTATCAAACTCAAAGTCTACCACCCACAACGGCTATCCGTATTTAAAACAGCAGCGCAGCAGTCACCTAGGCAGAAGTTCCTTCTTTTACTTGTAAATACAGAAGTTATTTAATTAGATAAAATAAAATCGTTTTACTGTTCGGACAAAAATGCTTTGGGAATTTCTCCCGGCTTTTCACGTTCTGATTTCAAATACTATCGAGGTAGTCTTTACATTTTATACAATCGGGGTCGATAACATATGTACAATTGTAATCAGCTTGCCCCTCCCCCAAAATTGCCAGCCTTGTTCCAAAATTTGAGACCAGTATAATTCATCTAATCGCTTTTGCTATGTAAAGTATTGTTGCTTATTTAATCATAGTTGTTCTTTTTAAACTTTGTATGCCTTAAGTAGGTGAAGATCATTGTCCCAAACACTTTTTAAGGATTTCCGAGACAAGTAATAGCAAAATAATAAGATCTAGTTGACGAGATGCTTGTCTTGAATGCTTGAAATGCAGTGAACGTCCATAAATGGGACCCAAGGGCTGAATGTTGGAGATGATTTATATCTATAACTTGAAGGTACGACGGGTGTCCTCGACGGGTTGCCATATAAATTCCATATAAATTAAATTTCGTTCACAAGTCTTTGGCCAAATCGAGGCTGTGCTAGAAGACTCACCGTCCAAGACGCATAGTTGTGGAATTGAACCCGAAGTTACATAAGTATGAAGAATGTTTCTTTAATGCACACACCAGAATTTTAAAAACATACGAAGGTCGACTGAAACGTTCACTGGGTGACCAAGATATTCTCATGGAATATGCCCAAATGATATTTACGAGGTCTGATCAATAAGTATCCGGACTGTTACCATAGTAACGAAGCTAAAGCACGCAGAGTAAAGCCGTTGGGAACAAATTGACCTTAAACTCTGCTGTTTATGTGCACAAAGTTTTAATGTTCTAGCTCGCATCCTCTGTTTATAGAAGTACTTGGAAAGAACGTGACTAGCGCGTGGTCGCTGCATTAACCATGACAGAGAACGTTGTCGTGGTGTTACCTGCTCAGAGGCCAACTCAAAGTTACAGAAAGTGTATGGAGAGGAGTCTATGAGCCGCACACATGAGAACGAGTGGTTCAGATGTTTCCAAGATCTCCGAAAAATGCTGATAATGACGAACGTTCTGGGAGACCCGCAACCAGCAGAACTGAGAAAAATGTCGCAGATGTGCGCACAGCTGTGAGAGAAATCGTCGAATCCCCATCCGTGAGTTATCAAAGAATATGCAGATTAGTTACGATTCAGTCCAGTCTATTATCACTGAAGATTTGGCTATGAGACACATGTCTGCCAAATTTGTACCAAAACTGCGACGATCACACACTACACACATTCTTTCCAAGCAATGTTGTAAACAGTGAAAGTGAGCTAGAACATTAAACCTTAGTGCATATGTACAGCAGAGTTCCAAGTCAAACTCTGCGTGTTTTAGCTTCATTACTATGGCAATAGTCCGGATACTTATTGATCTGGCCACTTATTTTTCAACATAATCGCACTTGCGATCCACACATTTCTTTTATCTGTGGTACAGCGGTTGAACCTCAATTGGCGAAGAAGCCTTCGTTTGTTGGTAAAAAAAAAATCAACAACAGACATGACGTCATCATCACTGCGACACAGGTTCCCAGGTAAGTCTTTCTTCATATTGCAGAACAGATGATAGCGAAATATATATATACATGTGCAATCACATAGATATATTGATATGCATGTGTATACGTGAGCTTGTGTAATAGTTTAACACAGAATTGATAGTACAGAATTCAGAAAATTATTCCCTAGCGCTTAGCTGCTTAGTTTTGAGTAACAAAATTTCCATAGCTTTAGGAAAATGTTGTTTGTACATAATTGAGAAGTAGGATATATTTTAATTGGCTGTGATTCATATCCTTCGACTGCTGACTGCTGCATGCTACCGGGTAAGACTGCTACTGCTTGGCGAGGAAACTAGAGCTAGTGACGGCCACAGCATCCTTGGTATGTTCCCTGCTGGATATACATGCATACAAACAAACTAGCAACTGACATTCCGTCGGTTACGACGACGTGGGTTCGAATCGATCCGAACAGCGAAACAGCCTGATCGCGAAAGTGGCTGAGTACTGCACAAATTCAGCGTCACATAGAATGTGACAAGGCTGACATCGTTTGAAATACAGATACTACTCATTTTTGCCTGTTTATTGAACTGGAGCGGCCACGAATCGAACACCCGACCTACCGAATTTAAGTCGAAAACCATAACAACTAAACCACTTGCTTTCCCTGCATTTATTTATCTATCTATTTATATATCTACACACGCACACAAACTCACGCACACACACATACACACACACACACGATGCTTTTGAATTTGTAAATGTATACATAGTACAAGTCACTTGAAATTAGATTTATGCCAGTCCAGGTAACTTGATGTAGTTAAAAATATCTATTTATTTTGGTATAATATAATCAAATTTTGTTTATTATATCTTTCGTTCAGTAATATTAAATCATTTTTACTATCGAGTTAATATACATCAACTTATTATAAGTAAATATAAGTGTGTATACTTTGCCCCTCTCTATCTTTCTCCATATATATATATATATATATATATATATTATATATATATATATATATATATATGTACTTATACCTACATATATTTATCTGTATATATGTGTGTGATTGTATATAATCATATATGTGTGTGTGTGTGTGTGCATGCTTACATATTCATACATATGCATACACACACACAAACACACATACATACTCACAAATACACACACATACATATTGTTTGCATCATAAAACATTTTAATATTCCAGAGACCGTCAAATCATTTTATTTTCGGAATAGAGGACCTTGACCCGTCACATAAAGCTGTATCTAACAGTACGTATTACGTTGGCAGACCCCCTTCTAATACTTGATGTTGAAGGCTCCAGCAATCGGACTATCTTGTAGTCATGATAGGCATTCTGCCCTTGTGTCAAAGCAATGCTTTGAATTTCTCGATCCATTTAAGACACTTTATTTTTACAAGCGAGATTCTAGAGTTACAAAATAAGTACTAGGGCTCAAGGCAGTGCCCTAACGTTGCCCTACTTCAACGACCGGAACGAGTGTGTGTATGTGTGTGTGCGTGTGTTTGTGTATGTGTGTGTGTATGTGTGTGTGCGTGTGTTTGTGTATGTATGTGTGTGCAGGCGCAAGCGTGGCTGTGTGGTAAGAAGCTTGCTTACGAACCACATGGTTCTGGGTTCAGTCCAACTGCGTGACACTGCGTTGGCAAGTGTCTTCTGCTATATCCTCGGGCCGGCCAAAGCGTTGTGAGTTGAATGGATAGGCGGAAAACTGAAAGAAGCCTACTCAAGGCTTTGGTTGGCCCGAAGCTATAATAGGACACTTGTACATGGTGCCACGCAGTGGAAGTGAACGCGGAACCATGTGATTGGGAAATATATTTATAAGCTATTTTATTTAAAATTGCAAGCGTACGCTAGATAATGTACACGCTTATACTCACTCACACACACAGACACACATACGACAGGCTTCGTTCAGTTTCCGCCTACTAAATCCACCCACAAAACTTTGGTCTACCTGGGGCTATATGTAGGACGCTTGCCCAAGGTGCCACGCAGTGGGGCTGAACACGGAACCATGTGATTGAAATTTTTTTAATGCTATTTTTATTTCACATTGCAAGAGTACGCTAGACAATTTACACGCTTGTACCCACACACACACACATGTATACACACCTACGAAATCAACTTCCGCCAGCATGCAATTTTAGAAAAATCAGCAGTGACTAGCACATATCGTCTGCATTCCCACTCGGTTCTGAAGAACAGTTCTACTTGACATGAAATATTTTAACAGAAAAAGAACAACGGAGACAGCTGAAAATAGTTCTCTTCTGAAAAGGAAAATAATATATTGCGTAATGAAAATTTATTTTATCTAATTCTGATCACTGTAGTTTCAGAATGTTTTTTTATGAGTTTTAGTTTGTATGTCTTCAAATCTGGTTATACAAAATTTTAAAAAAAACTATGACATGAATATAACTTCCAAACGTATTTGTAGATTTAATCATTAAAATAACATGCATATGACCATCTGCTCGAATACAAATAGTTATCTGTAACGTGTTGTAATCTATTTTCGTTAGATAACATTTACCTACGATATTTAAGAAGTCATTCGTGTTTTGCTAGCAGATTTGTGTGTTTCTTTGAGGGTCAAAAATAAAATAAACACAAAAGTTGTAATAAATTATAGGTTGGCTGCTGAGCAATATATATATATATATATATAATTCACGCACACACACACACACACACACACACACATACACACAAGGGTGATGCTGAAAAGATTTTTGCTGAGAAGTGTTTGGGTGAAAGAAAATTACAGGAGGATCAGTTAATTATGATTTTAGTCAACATATTCCCCTCTCAGTATCACACTTTTAGCAGCAGTCCTTCAGTTTTCCTAAGGCCTGTAAAAGAACTCGGAAAGTTGGGCTTCCAACCAGGCCTTTCACGATATCCACGAATCCAGGAACATTTCAGTACCCCCTCGGATATATATATATATATATATATTTTAAAGCCTCACGTGGCTGGGCCAGTAACTTTATGTCAAGGCATGACTTGTCTATTAGGAGGCGAACCCATATTTCACAAAAGTTACTAGCTGATATTGATGAGAAGTTAATGAACTTTCAAAAGTTTATTATTAAAATGCGACGGGAAAAGGATTACCTATTGTCATTGATTGGTAATGCGGACCAGACCCCATTAACTTTTGATATGCCTGAAGATAGCACAATAGATTTCAGTGGTACATCGTCAATTACAATTAAAAGCACGGGCCATGAAAAAAATCGTTTTACCGTCATGTTATCTTGTATGGCTGACGGTACCAAACTTAAACCCTATATAATATTCAAACGTAAAACAGCACCCAAAAACGTGGAATTTCCAACAGGGATTATTGTTAAATATCAACAAAAAGGCTGGATTGATGATGAGTTATTTAGAGATTGGATTGACACTGTTTGGGAAATCGTCCTGGTGGAGCAACTGAACAGCACAACAGCTTGCTTGAACTAGATGCTTTTAGATGCCACAGAAGCGGAGATAAACTCAAGCATTTTAAAAAATCATCACAAAACAGATGTTACTATCATTCCAGTGGGTATGACCTCCATATTGCAGCAATTAGATGTCTCTGTTAACAAACCGATTAAAAACAAATTGCATGATTTATGGACGTGAATGGATGTCGACTGGAGAAAATCGTTCACTAAAGGTGAAACAGTTCGCGCTCACGACCTGACTTCGATATACAAATGGATCGTGTACACATGGAATGAACTCGATCCCCAGATTATTGTGAAAAGTTTTATCAAATGTTGTATATCTTCTGCACCGGATGGTACTCAGAGTGACGTTGTATGGAAAGATGAAATAAATGAAAGTGAATCTGCTGATATTGACTATGAATCTGACGATGACGGAGATTTACACTACAATGATGCTGACATGTTTACGAAGGAACAAATGGAACAGTTATTTGATCCTGAAAGTGACATTGGATTTGAAGGATTTGAATAAATGTTTTTGCTTTTGCTTTTGTAACTGATAGTGATAAATATAAATATGTAAAGGCAATTTACTTAATATTTATTTTTCACTGACTTTATTACCGTTATTTCTTTATTTTCTGCAAACAAAATGCACAAAAAAGCTACACGTTAGCATTATCCTATATATACAATAATAATAAAGGACGTTACTGTATACATTTTTACACACCAAGGACGTTATATAGAGCTCCTTGACTCAAGTTAGAGAAGGGATGCGTATTATGCACAAGGGTTATATTTTTCCGAGGTACAGCCCCCTAAAAATCCCCTGTGTATTATATTCAAGGGCGGACTATTCTCGAGGATTTACGGTATATATATATATATATATATATATATATATATAATATATATATATATGAGTTAAATATGCACATAACGAGAGAAAATGGAAAACAAGACAGGCAATACAAAGAATACAAAGAATGACCCTTCATCAGTTGTCAGCTGTCCTATACTCCCCATTTCGAGCAATATACGTCTACGTTTTAGTTTATCTTTTTCAACGATAATTTCTGATATATTCACAGGTTCTTTTTTAGTTTCCACGAAAGAGAAATAGTAATGGGCTCCTCAACCAGTCACACAATCTAAGTTCTAAACTTCTACCGGACAATACATCTTCTCTGTATATATTTTAGTTAAAATATATAGGAATATTGAGTCAACAGTTACATCCCAGAACAAAATAATGATAAACAGACAATCATCAACAATATGAAATATCTGACTTATGATATTTAGTCCAGAAGTAAAATTCCAAATTCCAGCGGAAATTTCTAAACAAATCACATTTGCACATATTATAAGAAAGTATCCACTAATTACATTATCTCTGGCCAACAGGCAGTTTTTACAAGCACAGCAGATTCACGCGCGCGAATAATATGGTAGCAACGATATTCAACAAATACACTCTAAATGTTTTTCGTAAGTTAATTCAATTTTCTTTAAATATTAGTTTCAAATTTTGGCACAAGGACAGCAATTTCGGGTGGGGGGTTAAATCAATTACATCGAGCTAGGTGTTTGACTGGTACTTATTCTATCGACTTCTTCCCTCCAGGAAAAGATGAAAGGCAAAGTCGACCTTGGCGGAAGTTGAATTTAGAAGATAAAGGCGGACGAAATATAACTGAGCATTTTGCCCGATGTGGTAACGATTCTGACAGCTCACCGCATAATTTATTTTGGATACGAGAAGTTATGAATATGCAAATAAACACCAAAGCGCTGGGGCAGCTAGGGTTAGGGTTAGGTGTAAGTTCGGAGTGAGGAAGGACACTTGCAAAAAGTTGAATGTCTGGACAACTGATTTTTAAAGAATTGTAATATTTAAAGCATTGAGCTTGAATATATTTATTTAAAAAGACAAAACAAAACAGAAATGCTAGTGTTCATGGGATATAATATACATCTTCGTAAGGTGGTGTGCAGGCAGGATCGTTGGCACACTGGGGAAAATGCTTAGCGACATTTTATCCGTCTTCACGTTCTGAATTCAAATTCCCCCGAAGTTGACTTTACTTTTCATCCTTTCGGAGTCGATAAAATAAGTGTCAGTTCAAACAGGAATCGACTTGTCACCACCAACTAAATTCCTGACCTTGTGCCAAAATTTGAAACTATCATTTGACACCTTCCTCTATATTTCCTAATATGCTCCAAAAATATTTTATATTGGACTATTCTTGTTTTGGGATATTTATTACAACAACGTGATCTTTGAAAAAACAAAAAAAAAAGGAATTTTAGAATGGCTACCCATCATTGGGTGACCATTCT
>NC_043005.1:73636985-73671985 GCF_006345805.1 Octopus sinensis
TATCCATAGTGCGGATATCTTTCGTCACACCTGTGACATCTTCAGTGACAATTTCTGTCCCTGTGTGTGCTCTCCTCCTTTACTTATCTCATTCTCAGAGACGGAACGTGTCGTTGAAGTGGTCACAGATGTGTGACGAAAGCTATCCGGACAATGGACACGAGTTAGAATAAGAATAGTAATATACGAGTGAAGAACGAATATATATACTGCGTGTGCTTACTCGGCAAAAAGAATGACCCTCCCGAAATGCAAAAAGTATGTTATTTTTGCTTTATTAAAAGTCAAAATGTTATATTTGCGATGAAGTTTCAGTTTGAACACAAAAGACAAGTAAGTACAATTCTATTGTTTAATAAATTTTAAAAAATTGCTTAATGAATAAAATAAGTTTTATGTTTAATGAATAAAAAATGTTTCAACTGATATTACTGTGCTGTTAATGATCAAAATGATGGTGAGGATGATGACAACGACGACGACAATGATGATATTATTATTAAATTGTTGATGCTGTTGATTATGATGATGGTGATAATGAGGATAATGATAATGACAATAATGCATTCATCAATGCCAATGAGCAGCGTTTTTTCTACTGTTGGTCCTTGATTTATCAGCGTGATTTTTTTTTTAGAAACAGTTGTTGCACGGTTCCCTGACATTCTGGAAAGAGCAACCAAATTAGATTGTTTTATGTAAAAAAAAAAAAAAGAGGAAAGACATATTGCATGAAGCAGTCCTAAAACACACCACGTTTGGACAAAATCAAAGAGGTAGTCACGTCGAGATATCACTTTTAATCGTGTGACCGCTGGATCAAAAATGACCGAGGGCTAATAAAGAATATAAGCAACAACAACAACAACAACAATGTGAAGAATTCCGCTTCTACTTCGTTATTACCATAATATATATAATATGAAATTAATTGGGAGAAACTAAAAACTGCACACGCTACATATTAAATAAGATTACGTGTTGAAAATGCATAGGAAAAGAAATATATATGTATATATATATTTGCTTTAGATCCCCATGGCAGAATTGGAAAGTTATTAAATATTCGCATCTAATAACTATTTCTGTCCCCTGGCACAGCTGTTTCTGTACCATTTCTATTTAATATTTCTCTCTGGAATTTGGAGATCAAAGTGTTTTTCCATAAATATAACCTGATCTGCTTACACATACACAAGCTACTGCAGAAGTATACATGCATATAAATAATTCCCATTGACATGCAACAACACAGTGACGCATTTAAATTAAAGCCAATGACTTCCACCAGGTTCCATATCCATTACTTTAAAATAAGTAACGCATCAGCAAATACAAATATATGGAATATATATATATATATACTCGCGTTCGAGGGATCGAGGATTCGAATCTCAGACCGGGTGATATGTGTGTTTATGAGAGAAACACCTAAGCTCCACGCTTCTGCTGACTCTTTCGCCACAACTTTCTCTCACTCTTTCCTCCTGCATCTTGCAGCTCACCTGTGACGGACCGGCGTCCCGTCCAGGTGAGGAATCTATATGCCAATGAAACCGGGCGATCGGCCCTAATGAGCCAGGTGTGGCTCGAGAAGGAAAAAAACAAACATATATAATGTATATGTGCATGTGTGTGTGAATGTGCGCGCGCAGGTGTTTGCATGTGTGTATGTGTATAAATGAGATAAACAAACAAAAAACTGAGATAAACCTGTGGTTTATATTGTAACAACATGGACAAATACAAGTATAACATATAACATACGGCATACAGTACAAAATGACAATTAAGACCGGCTCCACTTGAGCAGAGGAGCTGATCTCAAAATTTAATTCTTCAAAGTTGAGATGCCATACAGATAAAAGTTATGGACATGAGACGACAGTCGTAGACACATATTTCTGATTCAATAGCCGGTGTTACCATGATATTTGTATGTACACCCCCACCCAGACACACACACACACTGCAAGCCACGAGAACTTTTTTTTATTCTCACTCTGTTTATATTCTTGTGTTCCTTTCTGTTGAAGAGCGTAGGCTCGAAACGTAAAAGACTTACCAGAAAGTTAAAGTCAGTATTCGATAAACTGTTACCAGTGACGAAAAAATACGTGATAGTAAAGACATGTTAAAATTCTTTAGAATCGGTGATAACGTATATATAAGAATGTACAAAAATGGCAAGCAATACTGGGAAGAAGGAGAAATTGTAACATACATACAAAGAATGATGTATGGCGTAAGAAGCAGAAGTGGAATGGGAAGGAAACATAGAAATCAGCTTAAGGAAAGACTCATAGAAAAGTAATCAACAGGGTAGAAATACCGAGGGATTGGCTATATGACACTTTTCGGGTTCCAAAACCGTTACAAGAAGTCGAAAGCACACGCACAAGGAATAGGAAGATCAATGAATTCCGAAAAGTAGACCTTAAGAAGGAAAGTTATCGAGTATAAAAAATGGTGGAGCTGGGGGTGAATAAAAGAAATTGTTAAATCCGCCATTATAAATAGACCTGTAGCCGGCCGTCTAGAGAGGGCCGAGAATCGAAGGGATGAGAGGAGACGACCGTTTTAGTTGGTGTCTCGTGGAGCTATCAGTGATAGTAAGACAGGAGAACTTAGTATATTACTATTCCGGGACGAAGAGGTGCAACGGTATCTGTTGACTAGTAACTATTATGGATACTAGTGTAAAACAGCAATTACAATACAACAGCAGTGACACATCAGACCAGTGGGAGGCACTCATTTTACAACAATGTATATACAGAGGGATAGAGAGAAAGAGAGATACAGAGACTAACAGATAGATAGATAGATAGATAGATAGATAGATAGATAGATAGAAGCATATATATATATTATTATATGATCGAATGCCACGCATCCTTTTCCAAGTTAGTTAAATCTTAATAATTATGATGCGCACTCTTCTTCTTTACTATCTCTTCTCTGTCTATCTCTCTCCTTCTCTTGTTCTTCATCCTTTCTGGTTTTCTCTCCAACCCTTCCCTATTCATCTCCTCTACACTTCACCGTTCCTTCTCTCTCACTCCTACTCCTAGACTCTCTCGTCGCTAACACGTAATGAGAGGGAATCCATCTTTCCGACTACTACCTTCACAAAGACTAAACGGGCTTATCCTGTCTCTTCATAAGCTCGTCTCCTTAAACGTCCATAATAATTGTCCATCGTCTTGGCTTAACAACCCTCATCGTTTGTTTTTACTGTTTTTGTTCTCACTCTCCTGTTCTTGTTACCACTTTCACTCTCCGCAAAAAATACCAAATTTTATTTAATTTGCTTTGCGGGAGGGACTGTTTCAACGAAGTCGCGTCTTGTCCTTATCTTCGAACGCGGAGTAGATGAAACAGGGACACCTGAAGAAGGGGAATATTCTTTATGTCGTATGCTTCGTTTCTCTGTTTTTCGTTGTTCGTTCCTATGTTTTTGTGCTTATGTTTTCGTTTCTCATTGTGTTCAACGTTTATTTTTATGTCCTGTACCCATATATGCATGTATATATTCATATATATGTAGGTATGTACATATATCTATGTATATATGCATATATTTATATTATATTATATGATAAATATATATATATATACGAATTTATGTATGGGTACAAAAATTTATTTATTTCTACCTTCGTCTGTCTCCCCATACACACGCTCACACACACCCTCACACACACATGCACACGCACCCACATATATATATATACATACATATCGATGATGGCCTAGCTGATCGAAAGTTTGTAGCCAGTGTCAATACTATTCTTGTTAAAGAATAATGATTTTGTACTCTACCACATGTAGCCAGTAGTCCTTCAAGTCTGTTTTATAATAACGTAAAAACGAACATTAATGTATATATGCATGTATGTATGTGTGTTTATACATATATATGTATGTGTTTATATATATATATATATATATATGTGTGTGTGTATGTGTGTGTGTGTGAGTGTGTGTATGTGTGTGTGTGTGTACTTATACACATATATGTACACATGTGTATACACACATATATAAACTCAAATATGCATGCAATAATATACGTGCATACATATGTGTATGTATAAAAAGAGAGAAGAAAAGAGAGTGGCAGAGGGAGAGAGAGAAAGAAAGAACGAAAGACAGAAAGGAAGAACGAAAGAAAGAAAGAAAGAAAGAAAGAAAGAAAGGAAGAACGAAAGAGAGAAAAACAGAAAGCAAGAAAGAACGAAGGAACGAAAGTAAGAAAGAAAGAAAGAAAGACAGAAAGAAAGAAAGGAAGGAAGAAAGAACGAAAGAAAGAAAATAGAAAGAAAAAAGACAGACAGACAAAGAAAGAAAGAAAGAAAGACAGAAAGAAAGAACGAAAGAAAGAACGAAAGAAAGAAAATACAAAGAAAGAAAGAAAGAAAGAAAGAAAGAAAACAAGAAAGAAAGAAAGAATGTAAGAAAGAAAGAAAAACAGAAATAAGAAAAGAAAGAAAGAAAGAAAGAAAGGAAGAAACCGATTGATTGATAGATGCGAAAATATTTTCTTTTGCTTTCAATTGCAATCTTTGAATGATTGAATGTCAATAGTTGTGTTTAGAAGTTATTTCAGATGGCCATTTTATTTAACAAGTTAGGCATATGTAATTTACACTTCAGACTTTAAGTATATTTATTATATTTCCTGAGTCTTCTTGCTTAAAGGAAAACAAAAGAACGAAGAGATTTCCAGTAGAGAAAATGTCAAACGCCCTTGACAAATCCACGGATTATTTTGGGGCGAAGAATAAGAAGAAGAAAAAATCTACTTCGATCGTGAAAGAAATACTTTCATATTATAGAAACGTAACGATGCATATGTCTAAATGACATACTGAATATTGTCAATAGCGGCAGGTGCAAGCGAGAAATGAAACTCTTCAAACAATTCCATTTCCAATTCTGTGAGTAGGTTTAAACTAGACAACTCTTCAACAACCCTGTATTGATGCTGGGGTTCTAGATTTCACATTGACAGGATAGCAAATTGAAGCCAACTTGTTCGACTAACAGGACGCGGGTTACGTGACTTTATCCAGTTTTCTATCACTCGAAAATTGATGCGAGCTTTCAAAATAAAGCCAATACATTAAACATATGCATACCGTCTCCACCTTCGCCAGGTTTTCCTGCAGTAAATTATCATTGAGAAATACAGTTTGCCATGAGAAGGCTGATAGGTCGATACAATCCATATTATGTCACGTGACCTGGCCGTAACTGTTAACGCGCAACGACCCGATCGAATTGATTTGCAATGTTGTACTTTAGGCAAGTACTAGAAATATATCGATTCCTTTTTTTTATTCTTTTACTTGATTCAGTCATTTGACTGCTGCCATGCTGGAGCAACACCTTTAGCCAAGCAAATCGACCCCAGGACGTATTCTTTGTATGCCTAGTACTAAACAGACCAACATCGGCTATCAAGTGATGGTAGGGGGACAAATACAGACACACAAACATATACATGTGTATATATATATGTATGTATGTATGTATGTATGTATGTATGTATGTATGTATGTATGTATGTATGTATGTATGTACGTATGTATGTATGTATGTATGTATGTATGTGTGTGTATACATATGTGTGTGTGTGTGTGCGTGTGTGTATACGACGGAGTCTTTCAGTTTCCGTCTAGGAAATCCATTCACAAGGCTTTGGTCAACTCGAGGCTATAGTAGAAGACACTTGTCCAAGGTGCCATGTAGTGGGACTGAACACGGAACCATGTGGTTGGGAAGCAAGCTTCTTACCATTGGATATTTTTTACTAATCAAACACGTTATAAATATTGTTGTTGTTTTTTTTCTCTTTTTATGAACACAATAAACCAAATGCTAAATACTATATACTATAATCTCGTACTTGATGGAGAGCAGTTCACAGCTAAATCTCTCTCAATCGCCAACCTTTCTCTGTAGATGGTTAAATTCATGACATAAATCTGTTCTTGGTATATTTTACCAGAAAATGAGTTTAGAGCGTCACAGCTAGAACGCCGTTTTGGAACTATATAGATCCATCTCAGAAATCCATAGCATTAAACATGAAGAGAACATGCAGTTAATCAACAGACCAGAAAATATCTAAAAAGCGGTGGTTTATGAGAACCGAAAGCGGAAATACTTCGAAATATTCTAACAATATACTCAAATATGTTTTGTCAGTGAAAACATCAAATTTTCGCATAAATGAGTTTTGAATCATAACAAAACAAAAATAAAATCAGAGGTACCTGCTTTAAAGCCCTTCTCACGTAACTCGTAATGCTTTCAAATATCAAATGTAAACGTAAACACTCCTTAGAAAATTCAAAATGAAGCCAACATGAAGCACATTAACATAATTAATATATGCAAGCCATTGCCAGTTTTGCCAGTTCACCATTAGTTGCGTTTGCATCAATCCAACTTCTACATCTTATCACACTTCCAAGTACTATCAGTAAAAGGGGCGTCAACATATTCGACGCATCCAAGAATAAATAAACAGTACAGATAACAAAAGAGGTGACGTAATTGCATAATCCCTAAACACCATTTATACCCTTAAAATTCCAAGTCATTCCACCCATACACCCCGCGAACTTTACTATCATGATATGTTAGAGTTTGGGACTTTGGGATGGAAGTTAAGAACATATTTAAAACATTATTTCTTACGCTGATCCATCACAAGTCACTCATTATCAATGCAATATTAATAAGCTAGTAAAAATATAGTCTTTGTATATGATCCTTGAATGTTTTCTATAACCTGCATACCTACAGAGCGTAATCTTCAAGTTTCCAATTAATAAATTTCTTATAACGGTACATGTCAGCAGTGGATATTTTTGAGAGGAGAGAGGACAGGACAATCATTTTATCAATTTTCGACGTAGTGCAATTAAACTGAATATGGTGAGAGGATATCTCTATCTACACGCAACAACACGGACAACGAAAACAATTAGTAATACCTATTTCTTTACTACCCACAAGGGACTAAACACAGAGGGGACAAACAAGGACAGACAAACGGATTAAGTTGATTACATCGACCCCAGTGCGTGACTAGTATTTATTTAATCAACCCCGAAAGGATGAAAGGCAAAGTCGACCTCGGTGGAATTTGAACTCAGAACGTAACAGCAGACGAAATACTGCTAAGCATTTCGCCCGGCGTGCTAACGTTTCTGCCAGCTCGCCGCCTTAAAATTAGTAATACCATAGTGCATAATACTAAGTCGTCTTTCATTCTGACAGATGTTTGTAGTTTATTGTGTCATTCATCAGGAAATGATATTCAGCTTTCAGCAGGATCAAATACGATCCTATTCCTAAATATCTCATAATTTCTTGTAACATATGAAGGAGTGTTGAACAGTTCCAGCCTTCAGAGTTCTTTTACGGGGCTTAGAAAAAACTGAAGGACCGCTGCAATACGTGTGTGAATATGAGAAGGGAATATGTTAAATAAAATCATAATAAAATGATCCTGCTGTATTTACTTTTACTCAAAGCCAGGAAGTTTTAGGCGCCCCCTCGTAGAGGTTCATGAAAGATAAACATGAGTATTTCGTCAGTAAATCAAGGCAGTTAATATTTGAGTGATTGTTATTCAATGTTTCTGAGATGTAGAAAAGTTATGCAGCGACGATTCTGCATGCATTTGAACGTCATGTGTGGCTGAAACTGCAGAGGCAATCAATGATCAATGGACAGGCTAACAATAGCCATCAAAAGAGATATCATACAAGCTGGCCGTTGCGTATAATAATAGAATTAATCAGATTTCCTTTCTCACATTGTTAAGGATTTTTGATGCGAAGACATGTTGAACGCAAGATTAGAGTTAAGCTGTAAGGTTAATTGGGGACTGAAAGGAAGTGATTACGATTAAGGTAATACCTATTTTCACGATCATTATTATAGAATACTTGCTTTCACCTACGACTGAAGCATAATGAAGACACTCGAATTTGTATAGTTTAAAAGAAATGCAATCAGCCGTATTATATATACTCAGTGAGTGTACAGCTGTGATGTATGATGCGATGCTCCCTGCTCTATGAAAACTATTGAAATAAATGCTTCGAATTTTAAAATAGTCGTCAGTAAAGTCAACGTGTTCGGTACAAAATTCGGATTTAGGTGCATTTACGGTGTAAGGCAAATTAAATGGATGTTAATGTGGTTGGAAACAATGCTTAATGAAAACCTCTCATCTGCAGCTTAAGAGAGTTTGTCAAGTATTAATAATAATAGCTGTTCTGTTGAGAGAAAAGATGATATATTTAAAGAGTCGAAATAAATATATATTTGTCAAGGGCATTTAGAGCATAGGGAGTTTTTATCATCTTTCATTTGATAATCGATACCAATTTATGGTAAAATGGGTTCAGTGAATTTACCGTGAAGTTCACTTTCTCAAGGAAAGGAGCAACGTTTTATATTTGAATTTGGTATCATGTCACCGACAGGTTTAAATGAATATCTTCTTTCTACCTCTTCACTTCATCTTGGTTCATTGAACCCTTTCCTATATTTTACCTCACCTCTCACCTCATTTTTTCCTGTCACTTCACTCTCGTCTAAACCCGCTTCTTATCGTCATCCATTCCACAATTTTTCTTTGTTTCTCTCTCCTACCACATCCTGTTCACGAATGAAGATCCCGTGGTCCTGCGCCCCTTATCTGTTGCAGCCATTTTTGTAACTTTAGGGGATATAAAACTCTTCTAAGTAACATGCAATTTTTGTAACTTTAAACTCTTCTAAGTAACATGCCATTTTTGTAACTTTAAACTCTTCTAAGTAACATGCATTACTTTCCAGTCAATTTCTCCTGAAGAATGTCTCCGTCCGAAACTTTGAATTTTTCACATGCACGGTAATTTCACCATACTCTTTTTACCCATTATACAAAAATATTCGAGTCTTGTCGACGCAGACAGCACCCCGTCTCTTCGGAGTCTGTTCAGACAAATAAATATGTTTTACACTAAAACTCCTTTATTATCATTGGTAATATGGCCATCGCAATCACGTATCTAAATGTGATAGCTTAATTAATAAATATCGATTAATGCACAAATTCATCACATTTTTGCAATGCGTTCCTTACCCAGTTACCATGTAACTAAGACAAAATCCGATGACACAAAATTTCATCACAAATGTAAAGTTATTGTTCAAACATACGTGTTTCCCGTTTATTCAGTTACTCTTAGATATTATTCTATATTCTCACGTGTTATTCTTTGGAGAGATAAGTTTTGTATTATCGATCTGTTGGTTTTTCTAGTTCTTTAAACAGACATTTTTCTTCAAATAAACATTTTTATTGAATAAATTTGGATTCTAATTTCTTTTTTAATCAAAGCAGAATGGAAACGGATTAGTTGTTGGAGCCAATACCATGGATGCAGACAGGTTTTGCAGATCAATTTACCAAAAATGTAATTATTTTGGTAATTTTAGCAAGTTGATTTGCTTTCTTTCATTCTATCTTTCTTTTTCTTCTTCTTCTTCTTCTTCTTCTTCTTCTTCTTATTATTATTATTATTATTATTATTATTATTATTATTATTATTATTATTATTATTATTATTCATTAGTTTTATTTTTATAGCGTGCTTTCACTTTACTACCGAGCGCAGCTCTGTGTGCCTTGGGTATGTGCTGTGATTTGTTGTGATGCTCTGATGGTTATTGTATGGAAAGTGTTCTGCGTAGGATGTGTGCAGTGCCTAGTAGTGCAATTTTCTGTATGTTATATGTATTATTATTATTATTATTATTATTATTATATTATTATCATTATTATTATTATTATTATTATTATTATTATTATTATTATTATTATTATTCATTAGTTTTATTTTTATAGCGTGCTTTCACTTTACTACCGAGCGCAGCTCTGTGTGCCTTGGGTATGTGCTGTGATTTGTTGTGATGCTCTGATGGTTATTGTATGGAAAGTGTTCTGCGTAGGATGTGTGCAGTGCCTAGTAGTGCAATTTTCTGTATGTTATATGTATTATTATTATTATTATTATTATTATTATTATTATTATCATTATTATTATTATTATTATTATTATTATTATTATTATTATTAGTAGTAGTAGTAGTAGTAGTAGTAGTAGTAGTAGTAGTAGTAGTAGTAGTATTGAGTGAGAGAGCAGTGCATGCCATCAAAGTGACACTGGGGTAAAATATACGAAGCCCAGTACACCCATTATGACTACCCATCTGATAAGGGTACACTAGTCACATGCATCACAACCATATAGCACGCCGGACAAAATACTCAGCGTCTACCTTAACGTTCTGAATTCAAATTCCACTGAAGTCGACTTTATCATTCATCATTTCGGGTGTCGATAACTTAAGTAGCAGTTGAGTACTGGGTTCCATGTTGACTACCTCCCTAACCCAACTTTCAAGCCTTGTACCTATAATAGAAGGGATTATTATTATTATTATTATTATTATTATTATTATTATTATTATTATTATTATTGTTATTGAGTGAGAGAGCAGCGCATGCCATCAAAGTGACACTGGGGTAATACATACGAAGCTCAGTATACCCATCATGACTACCTGTCTGATAAGGGTACACCAGGCACATGCATCACAACCATGTCTGCGTGACATGGTGATCTCATATCAAGATAAACAGCACATGACCTTGCAGGTGAAACCCAGTTAGAATTTTCTTCTGGTCGAGTAACCCATCCCGTTCAAAAAGTCCCTGAATAAGGACTGTGTAAGGATGTTGAACGAACCACCAATGTTTCCAGAGGTGAATTATTAAAACCCCAAAGAATCCCTCTCGACACATGGCTCTGGGGCTCGTCCACTACTTCTGCTCGTGATCAGAGATGCACATATCGTCAGCCAGTAAGAGACATGGTCAACTGGTTAAGGTCAAACACTTTCTTCCTACACCTCGATCCTTAGATCTTACATTTATATAATAATGCATATACGTATATATGTATACTTTATATATATATTGTGACACCCTTCGGTCATTAATGACCATGGAATTGCACCTAGAAAGTTACCCTCCGAGGCACAAGTCTGGGCAAGGTTGTTTATGGAAGACCAGTAGTCGCCCACGCATACCGGCTTCCCCTCTCCACGCCACCGATGTTATCCAAGGGAAAGGCAAAGGCCGATACAGCTTGACACTCGTGACGTCGCAGCTCATTTATTAACGTGCAAGTGGCTGAGCACTCCACAGACACATGTACCATTAACGTAGTTCTCGAGGAGATTCAGCATGACTCAGTGTGACAAGGATGGCCTTTTGAAATACAGCTTCAACAGAAACAGGAAGAGAGAGTGCGAGAAAGTTTTGGTGAAAGAGTACAGCAAGGTTCACCACCACGTCCTGCCGGAGCCTCGTGAGGCTTTAAGTATTTTCGCTCAATAAACACTCACAATGCCCGGTCTGGGAATCGAAACCGAGATCCTGCGACCGCGAGGCCGCTGCCCTAACCACTGGACCATTGCGCTTCCACACATACACACACACACACACGGACACACATACACATACGCGCGCGTGTGTGTGTGTAACTTAAAATAATAAGGGTGAAAAATTGAATATTGATTTGAATAAGTATCAATCTAAACCAGTGGTCTAGTATATAAAAAATCTGAAGATTCAGAAGAATTATATTGCATACATATAAGAAGGATGACCACTAAGTGGACATCCATTATGCTATATGTCGACCCCCTATGGTTTTACCACTAAGAAAGGAATGTTCTCAAGAAAATTTAGCAAACGCCAGAACGTAAGCGAGCAAGACAAATGAAAAGATACAAAATATACACAAACCCAGTTTCGTTGTTACCACTTACGTAATATTTACGTAAATGTCCGCAATTCATCAGTGTGATCGTCATAGCAAAATGTGATTTGCAGAACTATACACGAGGCATCCGCATGAGATTAAATATATATATAGTTCTACCAATTACCATTTGGGGTTTTTTTTTCAAAAGTCTTCGTTATGGCGCGCCAAAATACCGGAAATAATTCTGCAGAAAATAATTCACTGCAGTGAATTTTGCCGGTTAGAGAACTTATTTATTTAAATTTAAATTTAAAATAATAAGAGTGAAAAATTGAATATTAATTTGATTAATATCAATTTAAAACCAGTGGTCTAGCATATAGAAAAATCTGAAGATCCAGAAAAATTATATTAGGGAGAGTCTGAGAGACCCTGCGTATGGGCTACAAAGGATGGTCGGAGTTGAAAACAGAGAGGTGGGAGAGGAAAGCAGAGAGAGAGAGAGGAGTAGACAGGAGGAACGGGGAAATGGTGATGGGGCTGTTAAAGATGAGGAGCACGAACGCTATACAGTGAACCCTGATACTGTGGTGAGTGGACATACAAGGGAAATTAACCTTGTTTGAAAAGGTATTTGTGTTCGAAGGGAAGAAAAATGTATACTTAGTGGTCATCCCTCTTATATATATGTAATATATATATATATATATATATATATTTATATATATATATCACTTGACCACGTGACCGACCAGGCTATCAGATGTTGCTACACATCGCTGGTCACAATGCGCTTCGCATTGTTTTAGCCTTCAAATGACACCACCTCGCTGACTAAGCGAGCAGGTCAATATATATATATATATATATATATATATATATATATATATATATATATTAATAGCGTTCTGTCAATCGCTATACAAATCCATCATTTTTTGCTAAAATGTCTTATTGACGAGTTTCGTTTTTTCACTTTCCCGAAGAGAAGATTGCATTGTTTATACCATTTATTCTTTTGAATAGTATCAATGGAATTTTCGAAACATGTATCGAAAGTAAAAATATTTGATTTACACCTGCGTTAAACTCCATTTATTTATTCATATATATCTCGTGAGCACCGCCAGCAATTTTTTTTCCTCTGTCTTCCCTTCTCGGGATCTTTCCTTCTCCTTTGTTTCCGACGAAAAGCTCCGCTCGAAACGTTAAACCCTCCTTCTTTCCTGAGCTCTCCAATAATACTTTATTTGTTCCACGTCCTCGCGTTACTGTGTTTTTTTGTGTTTTCTTGTTTAGATTAACTATATATATATATATATATATATATATACATATATGTATGTATGTATGTATGTATGTATGTATGTATATTCGTATGCATAGTGCAACCAAGTAAATCTTCCTTTGTTCGTTTGTTGTTGTTGTTTTATGCTAGATCGTTTATCTGCTGCACCTTTACTTTAATAAACTGGCCACAGTTCTTCGTGCTGGTCTGTCTAGTTAACTTCATTTCCGTTGTTATTCTGCTTCTTTATTTTCTTTGCGTTTTTTTCACGTCTTTCTTTTCTAAGTTTCTCAAAAATTAGTAAAACGTATATATTTTTGTTCTGATATTTTATTTATTTTTCTCTTTTATCGAGTATCAGTCAAGATTTGCTTTCGTTATGTGTCGTTCCAAAGGCAAGAAGATTCGATTCCTGATCCTAACTGATATTATTTATCATCGAGTTAAATTACTGCACTTTCATTAAATCCTATCAAATCCAGCGATCTTGAATTTTACGGGTTTTGAAAGAGCAATTAATTTGAAATACATTGTTACAATAAAACATAATAAAATGACACATACGTGAAAAAATTTACCATTTATTTTCTTGCTGCTTGTTCCGACTCTGTTACCATCTAATAACAGATATCTACTGCGAGGACCATTACAAAGGGATTTTTGTTGTAGATTTCTAAAATAAAGGTATTTTATTAAACAGTTCCTACAACTTGTATTCGATTTTTATCGACGGGCCCTTATGCTATGAGTTCAAATTCCACTGAAATCAACCTTGTTTGTTATCCTCCCGATGTCCACAAACTATATGCCATTATTTTGCTGGATGTGCTATTTAGTCGAATGTGCTCTCCACGCAAACATATTTGTGTAACCTTACCTAAAACTGTTCCTATGTAAGAAATTAATTGAGATTACATAGAGTTACATGGTTTATATGGGTAAGAAATATACTTTTCCCTTTTACATTCTTGCAGCGGTTTACGTATGTCTGTTGTTTCAAAGTCTCGGCAAAGTAATATTTACGTTGCTCTGATTTATTATTCAGTGCAATGTAAAGTGAAATGTCAGCAAGAAAGTGAGGAAGCGACTTTGATACATTTACCAGGAAAACGGGTTCGAGCCAAATTATGAGCAAGTTTCTCTGATATGAAAATATGGATGTAATGTAACGTATTCAAATTCATTAAAACTTTTCCTACACAGTTGTTCAGTAGATGAATAATATAAGTAGACTATGACTTCAGTTTCATTCAGCATTCAAATCTGTTTAAATATTGTCTTAAATATCAACTCAGAAGTGACATAGTGTATAAGAAAAAAATGCAGTTTTAGATGTTCTCTCATAAGTATGAACCGTTGTTAATAACCATAATGACATTCTACTATTTTAAGAAAGAAACACTTGTCAAAAATACAATTAAAATGAAAAGGAATTCATAGTACTCTATTAATTTCCAATAGTCGTACAGTTTTCAAAATAATCGAGTAATTTCCACGAGTACTTCTAGCTAATATCAATTATAGAAATAAGTGTATATAACTTTCTTGTAGTTTCCATCAGAGCTGGAATAAAACAGGAATTTAGAGTCCATTCTTCGGTGCCGATTCACTGCTGTTGTTAATACTTTGGGAAAAGCCGTGAACATAACAATTTCCATGTTAATCCTTCACTAAACAACAGAATATTTATTAACAAATAGATATACTGAAATATAATCATATTTATTTCACCAGGCTGTGCATAATCCATAGGTTCCTTTTTCACTACCTTGAGATAGGAACGCAATTGTCCTGTTTTGTGGTAATTACAGTTCATCGGGACTGGCTTAATGTTTTCTTCCGGTATAATAAGAGGATTCAATGCATTAAAAATACAGTTCTGCGCACCATAACTCATTTACATAATGGCGCACCACAGACAACCAGAAATAATTACCAGGTTAGAAATCCATAGACATTTCTATTCACAACATACGCTATATTGATTCTGTAGATATTATTGCCGAACTCTCAATCATGTAGCAGTGTGCAAATGAATTTTACCAAGAATATTTTTGCTTACATGTGTATAAGTAACCCTTTGCTTCTTTATTTCTATATCTTGGGACGAATCGATAAACCCTGACAAAAGGATAAGATACCAAAGCTATTCGGTAGAATCATTATCCCTAGTTTCCAAAAATACCATGTACTGACCTAAGTTTTCATTAGTATATGACTAAAATATATGTGTGTGTGTGCGCACGCGCGCGCGTGTGTGTGTGTGTGTATTTCAATGTGCACAAATAACACAGAAAAATTAATAGTTACCAGGGTATCAAAAATTCCTCTAGGTGCCAAGGATGTTACAGCCTACTTATAAAGGTAGAAATTCTAGGGTTTAGTGAAATGTTTTTGTCAAATGGAGTTAAATGAAGGTGTTATTCAAATCTTATACTTCCGACATATGTTTCGAAGCAAACATGGGTATTATTCCTGAAAGAATAAAATGATGTAAAACAATGTAATTATCAAATTTTTATATTTGGCATTAGAATTTTTCTTTTGCCCTTTTCTTGTAAATCATTTATAAATTTAACCTTTAAAGGTATTTTTTGATATGCCGGCCATTGATAACATTTTTTCCCGAAAAAATTTTATCCTACATTAGTTATATATATGTATATATATATATATTATATATATATATGTATATATATATATATATACATATATATATATATATATATATATATATATATATATGTATATATTTACACTCATTTATATTTATATATATATGTGTGTGTGTGTGTGTGTGCGTGTGAGTGAGTATAATAGGCTTCTATCAGTTTCCTTCTACGAAACCCACCTATAAAACATTGGTCGAGGAGAAAACACTTGCCTAATATACCACGCAGTGGAACTGAACCTGGAACAGAATGGTAGGGAAGAAAGCGTCTTCACTACAGCAACACCTACGTCAACATATGTATACGTTTATAAGGTGCTCTGCATAAGCACTATCGACTGCCCCCTCACCAAAAATTTCGGGCCATGTGCCTAGAGTAGAAAAGAATATACATATATATATATATATATATATAATGTTAATAAAAGAAAATGAAAAAAATATAATAGAGGCTCGTTTCATTTTATTTGTATCACAATGGAAAAGTTATGCAAATTAATGCATTTGACGTTTTAGCAACGTTTCAACGATCAATACCTAATCACATGAACTCCGCGTCCCAATAAGTTGTTGCTTACATTTGAAAATTTCTAAACACAATCCTCAAATTAGTCATTTCGTTATTCAAAACCGAAAAATATACTTACTTTTCCCTGAAGGTACCCGGCAATATATGGCTTATTACATCTATTATAATTTTAATGATGATGATTCTTACATACTGTCAGATTGAAGTATGTGTAGCATTTTTTTTCGGATGTTTTTTTGGTTGTTATGTTGATACAGTTCCCTTTATTTTTATTCTTATACGTATCACTTTTACTTTGCATTACTTTTCCATTGTGATATAAATAAAATGAGCCTATTCATTTTCTTTTATTACCTTTACAATTTATGAAACTGTTTATACATATATATTGAGGAACTTTCTCTTAAATATACTTGGCATCTGGATTGTTATTAACAATCCTTACGAGGAAATTACATCCTCAATTTGTGTTTGTGTGCGTGTATATATATATATATATATATATGCACATATATATATGTATGTATGTACGTATGTATATGTATATATATATATGTATATATATGTTTGTGTGTGTGTATATATGTGTGTGTATGTGAGTATATATATATATACACTGGAGACGAAAATACTTAAAACTCCACGAGGCACCGGCAGGGGTGCGGGCGAACCATGCTGTACTCTTTCACCACATCTTTCTCTCGCTCTTTCTTCCTATTTCTGTTGTACCTGAATTCCAAAGGGGCCAGCCTTGTCACACTCTGTGTCACGCTGAATCAGCCATTTGCACGTTAATTTCATGAGCAGGCTGTTCCATTCATCGGATCAACTGGAACCCTCGTCGTCCTAACCAACGGAGTGCCACGACGGCGACGATATGTGTGTGTGTGTATGTGTGTGCGTTCGCGCGCGTATAGATAATAAAGGTGACTTATTTGCAATTACCCGGTTGCCTAGAGTTAACCCTAGGCTGCAGGGTAAGGGCCACTGACGAGCATTAACCAAATGCGAAATCACTGTTGATCTGGCTATAGCCCGGATGCTGTAGGGAGCTTGCCTCCCTCGTCAGTCATAAGATAAGTGCGCTCTCGTGGCTAGAAGTTGTTTTTACTCTTATTTATAGCAAAGCTAGTGCTAACTAGTACTCTTAGACACTTTAGTGACGTCTATAGTTCTGCCATTTGCTTGTAATTTGCGAATAAGCCACATTTATTATTTATAATTTTTTCTTTTACCATTTATGAAATCAACTTGGAATTTCTACGATGACTCTTATAAACAAACTGAGACGGCGAGCTAGCGTCACCCTAGGCAGCCGGGTAAAAGCCACTGACGAGCATTAATTAAATGCGATATCATTTGTGATCTGGCTATTCTCCACGATGCTGTAGGGAACTTGCATCCCTTGTCAGTCAGTGGATAAGTGTTTTCTCATGGCTAAGAGTTGTTTTGATTCTTATTTCTAGCAATGTTGGTATATATATATATATAATCTAAGTAAGCAACAAGAATATCTTCGGTAATTTGGTACAATCGTTTCATGCTACATCATTTTATTAAACATTGTAAGTATTACATCAGTTTTAAAATGTTGAGCAATCTTCAGCAATTAACATGGAAATAAGTATATGTATTGTTGGAAAGCGTCTATAAATGACTGAAGATTGCTCAACATTTTAAAACTGATGTAATACTTACAATGTTTAATAAAATGATGTAGCATGAAACGATCGTACCAAATTACCGAAGATATTCTTGTTGCTTACTTTGATTATAATCACCCCATGGATTTATATGGATAATACCGTACAAAATTCTTTTGCATCAGACTTAAGTACCATATTCATTTGAATCTCTCTCTATGTATATATATTTCCATATGTATATGTATATATAGGAGAATTCACGAAAAATCAAAAGACGAGGACAGGTGGTGTAGAAAACAAACAGATGTATTAGTATAACGCCCGGGAATTGAAAAGTTTCGAGCCTACGCTCTTCCACAGAAAGGCACACAGAAAGAAACAAGGAGAGAAAAAAATGTGTGTAGTGGCTACCGGTACATACATATATATGCAGAGAAAGAGGCAGAAGAAGTATTTGTGCCAAGCTACAATAAATCCGTATTATATAGTTTTTTTGAAATATTTATAAACAGTTTTGCCAGTGGCTTTCTAATTAGATTGGATAATCTTAAACACGAAAATGAAAGAAGATGCCGCAAAATAGCTTATTACAATAAATGGAAGTTACCGATTTACTTTGTAGAGTTATATAACCGTGACTTTTATATACGCAGAAATATGATATTGCTTTATTTATGCCGTTTATAATAGTGTTGACGTCGTTAAGTCAAGTTGAACGTGTTGAATCGCAATTCAAACACTGTCTCGGCTCACACGAACTGTTATCTTTCTAGACACATTTTTTAAAGTAAACATCAATATCAAAGAATACCGGTTTACTTTGACTAGGCGAATAACAGAGTTGATTGACTTCATAGAAGTGCAGTAACATTAATTATTTTATCTAGCCCGAAGTAAGAAACAGCTGCTGTGTACACCGATGGAATTGCTATTCAAAACGGTAATATAAAATATCGTCCACCACGAATGTTTTTGCGAGACTATCACTCTTGAGAACATAACATAATTAATTCAAATGTATGTCTTTTTCTAAAACTGGTTCTGAGTTGTTAGCATTTTGTCCAATTTCAAGATTTTTTTTTCATTATTATATTATATTATATTATACTATACCTTTTATTTTTCTAATTGCCTTCATGTATCTCGACCTTATCGTCTCTAATTGGAACTTAATTTCAAGGAAAATTTGAAGGAGTTTTTGTGTGTGTGTGTGTTTTTAGATTTTTTTTTCTTGCAAAACAAAACTGCCGCATTCATTGCTTTGCTAGTTAGCAATGAGTGTTTCTGTCACTTGAAAATAATTAACATTGCATTCGTAATTTTGTTATTGGCTAGAATTCTTATGCTTTTGTCATAGTTAAACCGACTAGGCAAAGAGTTAGCTGAATGCTAAACCAATTATAAATGTAAACATTCCACTTAGAACAAAATAGTTAACCTTTATTGAACTCAATTATTAGTAGTTTCGCTCCTGGAGAAAATTATAATTATTTGTGCAAGTTAATCATGTAACCGCAACAATACGAAGCTCCACATAGCTCGCCGTTGCATTTCAACTCATAATGTTTTCTCGATTGTCTTTGGCAGTTTCAGTGTAGGTCATATATAACATTATGTGCGGAATCATTTTATGTAATTGTTTAACGCAGTTTTCTAACGTACAAATTCATTGAATCATTTGATCTCGCTGATGTATATGATTGTATAATTTCTATATTTGTTTCAGTACTAGCTCTTCTTTGATTTTACAATAAAGTAATTTGTGATGTCACAGAGACTTATAAGTTCAAATTTATAAAACTTATTTTCATTATTTTTATTTATTAGTTGTTATCGAATCATTCAAGGCAACCGAGTAACAGAGTCGTAACAGCATTGACTGGAATGCATTGCGTTATATTTTTTCCGAGGTTGACTATCTCTTTGAGTTCTGTCTCGGTGCTAAGCTTGTGCAACTCTCTCTCTCTCTCTCTCTCTCTCTCTCTCTCTCGCTTCCTCTGTCTCACTCCATTCTATTTCTCTCTATATCTCTCTTTCTCACTCACTCTACCTCGAGTTCCCCTTCTCTCCCTCTCCCTCTCTCCCTCTCTCTCCCTCTCTCTCCCTCTCTCTCCCTCTCTCTCCCTCTACCCCCCTCTCTCTCTCTCTCCATAAATGAAGGAACGAAATTTGCTTAGTGGATGCAAACCCAGGTCCAAACCAAGAGGTTCAGTTAAAGCTTTATCCAAGACAAGATTGTCTTCTTTTTAGACAGTAGGGGAAAGTTTGAAGTATATATGACGTTCAAATTGCAATGATTACAGCAGAAATAATACAACCCCAAAAAGGTGTCACTGAAATCCCTAACTACATAACACACACACAAACACATACGCATGTACATATATATTTTTATACGTGTGTATGTATATAAAGAAGTGGTTTCTGTGAAGCATTGTGTGGTATAACTTTAAAGGGATTTGTTCCATCCTTACACAACAAATCTCTTTACTATATCTACATATATATACGCACACACTCATACATTTCTAGGAGCACTCCGTCGGTTACAACGATGAGGGTCCCAGCTGATACGATCAACGGAACAGCTTGCTCGTGAAATTAACGTGCAAGTGGCTGAGCATTCCACTGACACGTGTACCCTGAACGTAGTTCTCAGGGAGATTCAGCGTGACACAGAGTGTGACAAGGCTGGCACTTTGAAATACAGGTACAACAGAAACAGGAAGAAAGAGTGAGAGAAAGTTGTGGTGAAAGAGTACAGCAGGGTTCAGCACCCCCCCCCCCTGCCGGAGCCTCGTGGAGCTTTAGGTGTTTTCGCTCAATAAACACTCACAATGCCCGGTCTGGGAATCGAAACCGCGATCCTACGACCGCGAGTCCGCTGCCCTAACCACTGGGCCATTGCGCCTCCACACACTCATATATAAGCATATCTATACAGATAATGATGGTCCTACCAGTGAGCTAACGAGATTTTTTCGGTGTTGCATGTTTTAGTAGAAACATGCTGCCAAATATATGGTGTCTTAAATGAATGTAATACTAGATAACACTATATCTGAATTGAAGATATGATTATTACGAAATGAACAGCTTCATTCATGAGTTTATTTCTGATAGGGCTACCCTGAGAGTAAACATTAACATGAATAACCGCCCTACCAATAACACTCTGAGGTAGTCCTTCCTAAACACTACCAACTGTGGAATGTGAACTCAGGGCATAAAGACGGACGAAATGTTACTAAGCATTTTTCCCGGCGTGATATCGATACTGCCAGCTAACCACCTTTGGAAATCTTGTAATATAATTGGTCTTATATAAATTAGTTAACCTTTATTGAACTCAATTATTAGTAGTTTCTTATATAAATTACTAGCAGTATCGCCCGGCGTTGCTCGGGTTTGTAAGGGAAATAACTATATAAGCATTTTTAGAGAGTTATAGCCAAAAAATAGCAAAAAATGCATTAAAAATGGAAAAAAAAAATATGGTAAATTTGTTTTTAAATCGGTAACTCATCGTAGACGCGCGCTAATACCCAGAAGGGCTCGATATGAATCACGACTATAAGATACCCGGTTTTGGTTAAACTGCACCGCAAAATGTGGGAGTAGTTAGGAATCTAAATCGTAGGAGACAGACACACAACTTCTCTTTTATATATAAAGATTTAACTCCTTTTATTGTTGCAATATGTTACATATATTTGTGTGTCCACCTCGGCATGTTCCTGGAATTTCGTTTATGTTAGACGAAAGCTTCATCAAAGTTATTAGAACATTACAGTTATTAGAACATATGATAGTATGAGCATAAATTATATCTTCAGATTTCCGAATATATATATATATATATGTTTCTACTTTCTTAGAGGCGTATGTACGTTATTTTTTTCTTAGATATTTTTCTCATGTATATTCATATTAATGTACGTGTTCGTGCTTATATTCATATGAGGGATGCAAACCTCGTTTTAAAAATATATAAACTGATAAGGAAATATAAGTGTATGATAAACGAAAAGTGATAGCTATTATTGATCTGTGATCTGAAAGGAAGAACATATTTGACTACCGCCAACATGATCACGATAAGTTACTGTAACAGCAATAATATTAAGAACACACCAACACGAACATCTAACACAAAATCATTGAACATTTTCTCACGGCCAATCAATACTCTTTACCAATGTTTTGTCGAGGTGTCGCAGTGCTATGGAGATATTGTTAACGTTATATAGGTGATCAGATCGTTCGAATGAATATTTTTTCTTTTAGTCGCAGTTTGAATCCATAACATTAATCTGTAGTAGGTAATATAATTATATTCGATTTACCTTCGACGTTATTTCTTTCTATACTGAGAATTAATACTTCGGATTTTTTTTTCAATGACTTAATGTGCTAAGACATGTAGATGCAGAAAGTTTAAATACATCATTGTGTTAAAGAGTCACACATTGGATATGTAACAGAAAGCTTGCTTTTATTCTTTTGGTGGCGGTGATGATTAGGTCATCATTAAGCGTTGAACGTCGGTGTAGCAAATGGTAGGCGTTTGATTTGGTGCTTTTATATTCTTGTCAATGGCGAAACTAGCGATGAAACCAGGACTAATTTATTATTTCTCAAAAACTAAAACAAACAAGCATGAGTAATTTGGCATGTAGTATTGTGTCAGCGGTATAAAAACAACAGGCTTACCACATGCAGGTTAACACAGTTTTACTTCTCGTAGATGTAACCGCCCAAACTAAATTCATAGCACACGCCACAGATACGTAAGAAAATAAAATCAGATGTTCCAAAATTAGATTCAAAATCGTGCTGTGTTTAATTACAAATTAAGGTTTTCTATTACGCTTTATAGTATTCTCTCAGAATATCTTTGGAAATTAGTTTCCTGTACAATAATTATATTGCATTGGGGGTTTATTTAATCAATATCAATTTCTCTATATTTCTTAATTGTAAGCTAGCATTATCAGATGATCTGAAAATCCATGAAGAATCCGTTAAATAAATTAAGAATAGAGGCCAAGCGTGGGGCGAATAGCATGTGTGGGTTCTGCGGGTTTGTAGAAGGCAATCACTTTATACGTATGTCTTTGTTGTGGTCGAAGAATATTTATGGAAAGGTGTGGCCAATTTGAATACCGGATACAGCGATCAAATCTTCTTTGATTGACATTGATATTATAAAAAAAATGAAGCCATTCGAATATTTCAAGACCTTCAAAGCAGAATTTGAGAAAAAGCAACCCAGTTACGATGATGTTTGCTAATCAATCTCTTTCAAACGGTCTAGTAAATATGAAGTAAATATGAGGGTTTCATATCATATTTGGAAATGTTCCAAATACCATTGTGATTCACTTCTTAATCAAGCGGCAACGTCTCGTTGCAAATCATCTTAGACAAAACATGCATCAATCGTTCAGTTTCTGCAAAACTCATTTTTACTCTTTTACTCTTTTACTTGTTTCAGTCATTTGACTGTGGCCATGTTGGAGCACCGCCTTTAGTCGAGCAACTCGACCCCAGGACTTATTCTTTGTAAACCTAGTTCTTATTCTATCGACCTCTTTTGCCGAACCGTTAAGTTACGGGGACGTAAACACACCAGCATCGGTTGTCAAGCGTCGTTGGGGGACAAACACTGACACACAAATACATACACACACACACACACACACACACACACATATATATATACATATATATATATACATATATACGACAGGCTTCTTTCAGTTTCTGTCTACCAAATCCACTCGCAAGGCTTTGGTTGGCCCGTGGCTATAGTAGAAGACACTTGCCCAAGGTGCCACGCAGTGGGTCTGAACCCGGAACTATGTGGCTGGTAAGCAAGCTACTTACTACACAGCCACTCCTACGCCTACTCTAATAAAATATTTCAAAATGTCTTTTAGAGACTGAGTAATGCTTGAGCACGAATATATAGTAGCCACTTGTGACGGGCTGGTCACTGCACAGCATGATGGACAGGACGAGTATTCTTTTTTTTATACGAGGGGCCGTCTGTGCGCGTGTCTGAGAGCACCTGTGCGTTTGTATGTGCTCATGGATGTAGATGGCTGTGCGTGTGCGTTCAGGTGTGTGTTGTGGTTAATCGTGCTCACGGATGTACGTGCCTTTGCGCTTCTGTGTGTGCAACAGCGTGCGATGGAAAACCTGCTGTAGTTATGTGATTACAGAACTATTTCTAAACTTAACAGCCCTCACAAGCGTCTGCCAAAGCAAAAGAAATTTGAAAGTGATACCATAAAACTATCGTAGCGACCAACTTATTGTCGCTCTTCATTTTCTGATATATGTCACTGAAAGTCCGTACTGTAGTAGCTACTGGTGTTGGCGTCGTTGTTGTTGTTGTTCTTGTTTTTGATGTTATCATTGAGTCTACGTTTCCTGGGGGTTATTTCATTTCCACTCTCTGCTCTAATATGTACATTTGTGTGTTATTGCAGTTAGGGGAGTACGCGACTGAATATATACGAAGAAGAGACGAGTACGCACCGTCCTCCTCATCGACCGTCTAACTAGCATCTCTAAACATCAACCTAATACTACACACTCTTTTACCCACTCTTCCACCTTGGCAATGATATTGAATGTAATATGCGTGGTTAGGATACGCATTTGCTGAGCTTATTTTTCGCTGAGAATACCGAAGAATTGATTCTACTGTACTGCGCAATTTTGTCACTTGCCTTGCGTAATAATGACAATCGATTTACTGAAACATGAGTATGTTGTATAATATCTAAAACAAGTTTCTGTCTTCATTTTTTTCTATAGCGTGGCTTCGTCTAACCGTGTATAGAAGCGGATTGTGAAACTTTCTAATAAGCACAAATTTTGGTTACGTGTGGCATCTTCCAGCGCAGTATTATCCCATGAGCCCACTTTGTTATTAAATACGCATGTGTGTGTGTGTGTATACATATTTATCCTACGCAGTAGACACACAACCACTTCAAAGTTACATATCATTTGGAAGAGTGATAGGTGAAAGAAATGACGAACAGCCTTAATCGATATTCTACTCTTATTGAGTTCGCATCAGAGGAGATTTCATCTCTTGCCCATTTACAGAGAAACGAGTAGCTCACTTTTTTTATTATTTTATTCTATAACTTCTTTAAGTCATTTGACTGCGGCCATGCTGAAGCACCTTCTTGAAAGATTCTAATCGAACAAATCGACCTCAGGACTTTATTTTTAAAGCCTTGTACTTATTCTTTTGATCTCCTTTTGTCGAACCCCTAAGTTACGGGGACGTAAATACACCGACACCGGTTGTCAAGCGGTGTCGGGGGACAAACACAGACACACACACATAGATGTACATATACATATATATACTATATATGCATAATATATATATATATATGTATATACATGTATATATATATATATATAATATATATATATATATATATATAATATATATATATATATATATTACGACGGGCTTCTTTTAGTTTTCGACTAACAAATCCACTCACAAACTGTAGTCGGTCCGCGGAAGTATCATTTGCCCGAGACACTTGCCCAAGATGCCACGTAGCAGGACTAAACCCGGGACTATGTGATTGGGAAAGAAGCGTCTTACCGTACAGTCTAGTATCTGCAGAGAACTGGGGCAACCAATTTGCGTGGTATAAATGTTTAACACTTGATTTGATAACACACACACACACACATACATACACACACATACACACACACACATACATACACATGCATACACACATGTGTGTGTGTATGTGTAAGAGAAAGAGAGAGAGAGAGAGAGCATGTGTGAATATTCTCTTCGAGTATTAACTGTGCTTGTGAAAGTCTCCATGAAGATGGCAGCACTGGTTTAGAGGTAAGCCAAGCTTCTTTTTCTCAATTCCTTTTAGCAGATTTTAATTTTAAAACTGTTATTAAAAACATTATAATTCCTGCAGCTTTATTTTTTTTTTTTTTTTTTTGAAAATCCATATTAGCATGGGAATTATTCAATCCACTCGAAGTTGCCAGCAACATTTATACCATTTTTAAACAGAAAATGAAACAGCTTGATAATAACATTGCACAAACAGCATGTAAAAGTCTCCAAAATGATAGGGTGTAATTTCTTCGATTAATTGCAATACTTAATAACATATGTGAGACTGTAATATTGCGAATCTTTTGACATCAAGAAGTACAGGCTAAAAGGAAGGGAGAAGAAATTAAATCTTCTGGGTACATTAACTACAATATTTTCTTTCCGTCGTATAAACTAAGAAAATTCCTTATTTATTTAAACATATATATATATATATATATTATATATAGATAGATAGATAGATGAGTGTATTTTTACCTTGTTAACAATTAACATGGAAAAAAAAAAATAAATAGTTACCAGGGCAGCAAAAATCTCACAAGTAAAGGTGCTGTATCTCCTTGTTTATAAAGGTAGAAACTTCGTGTTTACGTTGAATATTTTGAATATACAAATCCATCATTTTTTGCTAAAATGTCTTATTGACGAGTTTCGTTTTTTTTCACTTTCCTGAGGAGAAGATTGCATTGTTTATACCATTTATTCTTTTGAATAGTATAAGTGGAATTTTCGAAACATGTGTCGAAAGTAAAAATATTTGATTACACCTGCGTTAACTCCATTTTTTTATTCATATATATATATATATATATATATATATATATATATCTGTAAAATAATATATGGCAATTATTCAATAGCCAAGATAAAACTCTGAGTTTCGGATGCCGAGGTGGAAATCCACAACACCATGTCTTCGGTTATCTGGCCAAAGGCGTTTTTCAGATGGCCAGATAACCGTTGTGGATTTCCACCTCGGCATCCGAAACTCAGAGTTTTATCTTGGCTATTGAATAATTGTCACATATTATTTTACAGATAAATTTCCTCTATTTACATAATATTGAGGTCTCTTTCTTTCTTTTGTTATCTTACCGTTTTTACCAATATATATATATATATATATATATATATATATATATATTCCAGAATATGCTGAAACTTATCTTCCATGATATCAGCTAAGCAAGTATCAATGAGTGTGAGCGAAAGAGTGAGAGAGAGAGAGAGAGAGAGAGAGGAATGCTTGTGTGTGTATGTGTAAAATCGTTTTTGCCTAACAGATATAGCAACAAAATTATTACAGAAGTAGTTAACTAATCTTATTTTCATGCTTAGCAATAAATTATTCATGTAGAAAGCCCAGTATACTTATCGACTCCATACAAAATTAAAACTAAATTTTCTTTTCTCATCTTTATTTAACATTTTCATTACCTCAGATAAAAATTCTACCATCGTCGAAGCCGCATATTCTTAGGATTGTTCTAAAATACCTAGGCTTATTTCTCAAGATCTAGTTTAAATCTATATATTTTGATAAATTTTAATACCTGCTTGATTGAATGTAACATCGGTATGTGATACACCGCGCACAATCTTTTGGTGCTAAAACCGTGTATTGAATTATTAATTTGATCGTTTTTACCAATTCTTCCTCTAATAATATGCTTCACACCCTACATAATTCTTTTCTACTCAAGTCACAAGCACCGAAATTTTGGGGTCAGAAGGCCAGTCGATTAATTCGACCCCAGTACGCAACTGGTATTTAATTTATCGACCCCGAAAGGATGAAAGGCAAATCAACCTCGGCGGAATTTGAACTCAGAACGTAAAGACACGAAATACCACTAAGCACTAAGCCCGGCATGCTAACGATTCCACCAGCTAGCCGCCTTCACACTCTACATAATCAATAGTCAAATGTTTGGGTGCTTTCATTTTTTTTACTTCACTTGTTTCAGTCAGGGAGCAGCGGCCACGCTGGGGCACTACCTCGAAGGGTTTAGTCGAACAAATCGCCCTTTCTACGTAAATTTTAAGTCTAATAGTATTCTGCTGGCCAGTTTTGAGACTGCTACGTGAACAAACCCACACCGGTTGTCAAGCGATAGTGCAGGACAAACACAAACACAAAGACCCACACACACACATACATATATATAAATATATGTATGTATGTATATATATGACGGTCTTCTACCCAGTTTCTCCCTAGACATCGGTCTATTTTCTGGAGCTATAATAGAAAACATTTGTCCGAGCTATTGCGAAAGACTGAACTTGATACCATTTAGCTGAAAAGTTGATTTATTAACTCCACAGCCATACCAGAACCTGTCATCATCTTTTCATTGCAAAGAAGAATATTTTCCTTTGAAGATTTGGGGGAGCATCATCATTGACTTGTGTCTACAGTGTGTAATAACAATGAAATGCTTATTTCTACATTCGACTTACGGTTATCATTAGTTAGATTTTAAGGCGGCGAGCTGGCAGAAACGTTAGCACACCGGGCGTAATGCGTAGCCGTATTTCGTCTGCCGTTACGTTCTGAGTTCAAATTCCGCCGAGGTCGATTTTGCCTTTCATCCTTTCGGAGTCGATAAATTAAGTACCAGTCACGCACTGGGGTCGATATAATCGACTTAATCCGTTTGTCTGTCCTTGTTTGTTCTCTCTGTGTTTAGCCCCTTGTGGGTAGTAAAGAAACAAGTATTTCGTCTGCCATTACGTTCTGAGGTCGACTTTGTCGTTCATCCGTTCGGGGTCGATAAATTAAGTACCAGTTACGCACTGAAGTTGATGTAATCGACTTAATCCCTTTGTCTGTCCTTGTTTGTCCCCCCTATGTTTAGCCTCTTGTGGGCAATAAGTAAATAAGAATCGTTATTGTGCCGGAATAAAATGCTCAGTGGCGTTTTGTACATCTTTAGCTTCAGAATTCAAAGTCCACCAAGGTGGACTTTGCTTTCCGGTTCAATGAAATAAGTATCAATTAATCAACTTGAATCTCCCCTAAAATCCTTGGGCTTGGTCCAATATTTGAACCCATCATTTGTGAACGTAAAGAACTGGGACGAATATAGCAAAGCATTTTTCAGACGTTCTAATGAATCTGCCAATTCTCTAACTAATCCTTTATACTAACGGCACGAGACTTGAAATTTAGAGGGAAGGCAAAGTCGACCTCGGCGGAATTTGACTCAGAGCGTAAAGACAGACGAAATGCCGCAAAGAGTTTTGCCTGGCATGTTAACGCTTCTGCAAGTACATCGCTTTAATCAGAATAAATAATAAATAGTTAGACTCATTAAACACACGATGGAATGAAAAAGCTTTATAATTAATCATATCCTTATAATTAACCATGTCCTATAACATCTTGAAGGTCTAGGGCAACTCCAGATAATTTTGCACACTTTTCTACAGCTTAACACAAAAGTCATATTGTTTCTCGCTTACTCAAGTTGTAGGATTGATTGAAAAACGCCTACTTAAGACGGCTTATTACGTAAGATCATACTATCTCCTAACAGCTATTCCCAAACTCTCAGGTACTAAGCCTTCAGCGTTCCATCAGTTCTACTCAGCTGCCGAAATTGTCCTACAACATCTAAACCAACTCAAAGAGCAAAGGAGGTGACTATTATTTTCATCTCTCATTCAATAAAATCCCAAATCCAAGTTGTTCATTCAATTCTGTACAACAACTTCACAAACAAAAACACCACCGTAAACAGTTGGAAAGCATCGCACACAAACACCAAGTCTGTAAATACCTCTGCAAGACAACTGTCATCAATATAAAGGTATCCTGTATTTTATGACACATCCTGTATTTTATGATATAGCCAATATTTTATGACGCATGTTCTCTTCCCTCCAATATTATCCCCAGATCTTCAATAACCTTTTTCAGAATTCTCCTGAGATATCGCTCATCAGACATTATTGCCCTGTAATTAAAATTTCTCCCGACACGTTTTCTACACGTTTCTCACTTTCCAACAGCATACACTCAACACATTTCTATTCAAAGCCTTATCTCTCTTCTACCTGTCTCACCAGCACGTGCATGCAATTGCCAAGTGTGAAAATTTTCTGATCACTCCACCTCAACAAGGTGATCAATTGTGACACAGTTTTTTCCATTAATCCATTAATCATAAACAGTATGCCCAAGAAGTATCTTCTATCATTATTGAATTTTTTTGTCGTTATCTTTCAATATTCAGATACCAATTTTAATTGTTTTAAATGCATGACACCGTTTTCCAATCACAAGAAAAGCAGCCTCCCTTATACAATCAACTAGATTTAAATCGTTCTAAAATTACACTCCCAACATGATGGAAATATTTGATACTTGTAAACAACCGCCATTTCTTTCAGCTTCAGTCCTTTTGTCGTGTCAGTAACCATAGGTACATTTTCTATGCGTCTGTGTCTTCCCATCATTTTGTCTCCTAGCTCACACACCATAACATTTCGTGACAACGATTCTTCCCACAAATTATGAATAAGACTTGTTTTGTTTGAATGCTCATTTCAGTGTATGGTGTGTATGATCTCTCCCTCTCTCTCTCTCTCTCTATCTATCTCTCTCTCTCTCTCTCTCTCTCTCTTTCTTTCTGTATATATATCACCGTGACCGTCACCGACCAGGCTATCAGATGTTGCTACACATCGCAGGTCACAATGCGCTTCGCATTGTTTTAGCCTTCAAATGACGTCACCCCGCTGGCTAAACGAGCAGGCCAATATATATATATATACATATATATATGTATCTCTCTCTTTCTCTTTCTTTGAATCCCTCTCTCTCTTTGTCTCTCTGTTTGTCCGTTTATCTCTCTCTTACTCTCTCTCTCCCTCTCTCTCTCTTCTCTTTCTCTCTCTCCCTCTGACGAAATAGAAAACGTAGTTGTTAAATATGCTAGAAATACTAGCTGAATTACCCCCAAACCACAACTAACTATTCTAAGTCCAAGGTACGCTGTGTCTGACTGAGCGAAAAGTGAAATGCTCACTGCTGAGCTGGAGTTCCTTCAATCATGAATTCTCTCAATTGGGGCAAACCAGTAGCTTAAAAAAAGAAACAAGTGTAAAGCAACTGATTTGTGAATCGCGACACTTTTACAAGGGATGATTTAAACATAACCGTTCAAGATAACGAAGCTATCATAATTTTTGTATAACAGCCAGCGCTTAATAGTGATTGCACTGTAATATCTGTTTACGGCATGGTTCATCGAATCAATTGAGACTTAAAGGTCACAGCATTTAACAAAACTAAATGCTGCAAACAGGTTATGAACTTCTCACGTCTGTGTTCTAATACTACATCGGTTTTGACAGTCCATATTCATAGGTTATTAATCATTTTATATATTTGTACATTATTCAGTGAAATCTTAGCATTCCTATGTTAGTTGCTATCTGATCTCACTGATTATGTAATTAAACAATTCCTACTCCGCATATACTATTTATTACATTATACGTACATCAAGCTGTGATTCAACAGTTAATTTTGCCATTGTTTTAAGCTGATTAACTGAATCTGAACAAGGATTAACTTGCATACGATTAATTCATGTTATATATATATATGACATCCATTTTGTCTAGAACGAAAGCGTAAATTTTTAACTGAATTGTTTAACACATTTTTAACATATTTTTAACTGAATTGTTCCAAGATTAGCTCGCCTATAACCTTCGACAACGGCAATTATATAATTGTATGGAAATTGTAAGATTATTTTAAAATCCTGAAATTCGATAGAGTATATAATGATAACAGTTCGTATGCCAAAACTTCCTGTTTAAACCTTTTCTATCTCAGAATATAAAGAACGAATAATTCAACGTAGAGGTTTTTTGTGCATATACATACAGTTGTATATATATACATGTATATATACATAGATTTGTGAACACATGTGCTAACGATTTTGCGTATGTGTTGTGGCACAGAGATTTTGTGAATATGTTCACAATGCAGAGGATATGTAGATATGAGAAAGGAAGGACACTAAAAAGGACTGCGTAAGGGATTCCAGGAACATATTCCATTATCTTTCTTTTAATAACATATCAACACGGCGTGTTCCTCATAAGGTCGATTGTAGATTATGTTTGAATATTTTGTACTTTATACGATATGTATGCGTGTGTGAATACATGTATATATGCATGCGTGTATATATGTATATATGGGTATTTATATATATGTATGTATACATATATATGTATGTATGCATATACGTATGAATATGTATATATATATATATATATATATATATATATATTCATAAATACGTATGTGCATATTTGCATACATATGTATAAATTAGACATATATACATACATACATACATACATACATATATATATATATATATATATATATATATATATATATATATATATATGTATATATATATATATATTCATAAATACGTAATTGCATATTTGCATACATATGTATAAATTAGACATATATACATACATACATACATACATATATATATATATATATATATATATATATTTATACATGCATGAATACTTACATATTCATATAAGATGAATATATACATAAAATTTGAATACATTGGTAGATATTAGGTGCATATATAACAGTGACAACGTCAACAAGTGTTTATACGTGAGTTTGTGTGTATTTGTGTTTGCACATGCAGTTAGAGAAAGTATTATGCTCAAATATAACATTTGGTAAACGTATATGTAATTAAATGGAAGGTTATATGCGTATACTTAAGTATGTATATACATATTCTATTGTGTTTCTGATAAGCGTTTTCATTAGTACTTAAAGTGCATGCGTATGGTTGTATCTTCGCTTGGCAACCTTGCAGAGCGGCACTTTGTCATGTGATCAATCCAATCCAACTTTTGAAGGAAATTAGATAAATAGAAATTGGACTTAGGTAGATAGGGCGGGAGAGAGAGAGAGAGAGAGAGATAAATAAAGGGAGATAGAGAGGGAGACAGACATAAGGGAGACAGACAGTAAGGGAGACAGACAGACAGACAGACAGACAGACAAACAAAAACGGACAGACAGAGAGACAGAGACAGACAGTCAAACAGATAGATAGATAGATAGATAGATAGATAGATAGATAGATAGATAGATAGATAGATAGATAGATAGATAGATAGATAGATAGATAGATAGATATGCTTTTAGCTAATTTAATCTTCATGATGTTTAACACCTTGAACAGAAGAAAACTGATGATAATTATTTATCTAATGATGACAACATCCTTCATTATTACATGCGTTATTTTCTTAATTAAGATAATTTAAGCTAGTGACAGATGAGAACAAATCATTGGGTTCTTCTAATCAGAGAAATCTTTCATCTTAATTCAACCATTTAGCAGTAACATTTCCTCTTTTACGCCCAACAATATGGCGGACTTGAGTAACCTGATGATTAATTGCTTTCCTGTGCTATGCTGCGACTTTCGAAAGCGTAAAGTGCAGGAAGCTGTGGCTAAGTGTTACGTCACTGCACATATTTGATCCTTGACGAAGGTCAAAACTGTACAACAATACATAGCTCTGCCTAAGTCACTATTGATACACACGTAAATACACACAGACACACAGACACACACACATACATACATACATACATACATACATACATACACATACATATATATATATATGAGAGAGAAAGAGTAGTAGGTGGAGGAGGAGATTAGAAGGGTGTTGTCACTTAAATTATTGTGGAAGAATATCCATTGCTTAAACTTTAAGTATACCATCGCTGATCAATAGAGAAAGCATAACTGAAGTGATGGACATGTTCTTGGTTAATTCCATGATACGTTCTGAGATTTTCTCGATTGAAGAATTTATTCCTTAGAGGGGAAAAAATAATCAATAAAAGTAATCGGGTTAGCTAATGACATTCCAGACTTCTAAAGCTAACGATTATAAGATTTTGGATCTTATGTTTTGCTGAGACCATATGTATGAAGTACCTTACTGTTAACTTTAATTAGGTTTCTGTATTAACGATTTCTATGAGTAACACAGGTCTAGAAATTTGAGGTAGAAAAGTATTATAGTTAATACTATCTGAATCTAGGACTTGGCTATAGTAGTGTCCTTGGTAGAAGAAATGACAATTTTCAGAGTAGTAATATTTGAACACTTAACGTAAGCAGCTGAAAACTAAATTCTAAATAAGAACTGTAGTTATTTGCAAAGAATTTTGTCCGGGAATTTTTTTACAAAAAGTTCCATATTTTCTTGATAAACATGATTTCTCATTCACATTGTAGCTAGAAATCTTGGGGTCGACTATTTGACTATCGATAACGTGTTGTTGTTGTTCTTAGTTTTTGTTGTTGCTAATTTCTTCTTATTTCAGTATGACTCACTGAACACACATGGTCATATACATACAGCCCCAAATTAAAGATACTTTTGTAAGTCGTTACTAGAGGTGAGAATAAATTTTCCAATCTGTTTCTCATTTCTTGAAACAACTAGGTGTAATTTGATAGAGATTTAATTCTACTTTGTGTTCTGTTCGTGTTCGGGGCATTTATTTTCTATGACCTGCATGAAGTGAGCAAATAAATTCGAATATATATTTCTTTGTCACTGTTTATTTTATCATCACTATATTATACTTACTTACTTACTTACTTGTTTCAGTCATTTGACTGCGGCCATGCTGGAGCACCGCCTTTAATCGAGCAACTCGACCCCGCGACTTATTCTTTTGTGAGCCCAGTACTTATTATATCGGTCTCTTTTGCTGAACTGCTAGGTAACGGGGACATAAACACACCAGCATCGGTTGTCAAGCAATGCTAGGGGGACAAACACAGGCACACAAACACACACGCATATATATATATACATATATACGACGGGCTTCTTTTCAGTTTCCGTCTACCAAATCCACTCACAAGGCTTTGGTCGGCCCGAGGCTATAGTAGAAGACACTTGCCCAAAGTGCCACGCAGTGGGACTCAACCCGGAACCATGTGGCTGGTAAACAAGCTACTTACCACACAGCCACTCCTGCGCCATTATATATTCTTT
>NC_043005.1:73674485-73681985 GCF_006345805.1 Octopus sinensis
GTCAAGCAGTAGCAGCCAATGTGGCCACCTCCAATGACACGCAATGGCCCTCTCAGATATACCCTCAGCCACACAGAGAGTCCCGATCACAAGTTATGCAGATGATACAAAAGTCTCACAGGTGATGCAAAACCCTGAAGACGCTATGTACCAGCAACATGAGTTAGATGAAACATGCAAATGGGCTAAGAAGACTAACATGCAGTTTAATGCTGAAAATTTTCAAACCCTATGCTATCAGCATGCAAAACTAAATGCAATACCAATTGAATACTCTGGACCTGGAGGAATTGAAATCTCAGAGACACAATCAGTGCGAGACCTAGGTATTTACATGAGTAATGATGCATCCTTCCATCTGCTTGTTGCTAAGTTGGCAATGAAAAAGCAGGCAGCTGACCGGATGGATTCTTAGAACTTTGATTACGAGAGATCAGGACCATAATGGTCCTCTGGAGGACATTTGTCCAAAGCCGCTTTGACTATTGGTCCCAGCTATGGTCAGCTACCAGTGTAAAAATTAATTGCAGAACTTGAGGCAATCCAACGAAGTTACACGAAGATAACTTCTATGCAGCATATAAGCTACTGGGAAAGACTCAATAGATTGAGACTCTATTAACTGGAGTCTAGGCAGGAAAGATATGCTGTAATATATATCTGGAAGATCCTGGTGGGACTTGTCCCAAACTTTGGCATTGAGAGTTACACTAACTGCATTGTGCCAAAGACTCCAACTTTGCCGTCAAAATATAGGACACGATACTGCAGTAACCTGGGCTTTAAAGGACCACAGCTCTTCAATATATTACCAAAGGATCTGAGAGACCTGCATAGAGTGGATGTAGGTATCTTCAAAACGAAACTAAATATCTACCAAGAGTCCCTGCTGAACCAACTTCACAGCAGGGAGTGCAAATGAGGGCAGCGGTGTCAAACTCCCTCATGCACCAAATGTCAAGTTCCAAAATGAATTAGTGAAGTAAAAATTATGTAGCAATGCGGTGCCCCAGTATGGCCACAGCTCGTGAAGTGACACTGCTTCACTTCAGTTCAATTCATATATATATATATATATATATATGCACTTACATACATATGTGTGTATACGTTTATATATACATATGAATATATATACATACATACACACACACACAGATATATAATATATATATATATATATATTATATATATATATATATATATATATATATATATATATATATATATATATATATATATATATATATATATATATATATATGCATATGCGTGTGCATGTCTTATATATGTATTCATAGCAAAAATATAAGAGCGTATCAAGAATTCTGAAATACCAGTGTCTTCATTATATTCCAATTCGTCAGAATTTTTACAACGCATTATTCACAGACCAATAATGATTACAGCAACATAGTCGCCTTAAGGATATTTGTCGCGAGAAAGAGCTCGTTGATGACGATGAGAAGGAAGAGGAGGAGGATGGGAGGTGATTACGGTGGTGGTAGTGGCAGTGGTGATATTGGTTGTGGTTATTCTTGTGATATTGTTTGTGGGGAAGATGAGAAAGGGAAGAACGAGGAGCAAAAGAAAGGGAGCGATCTGGATGAGGGAGGGATGACGGTGTTGCTAATACCGGTTGTGGTTCTCATCGTGATGTTGTTTGTGTTGATGATGATGATGATGATGATGATGGTGGTGGTGGTGGTGGTGGTGGTGGTAGTTGTGGTGAGGTGGGTCGGTGGAGGTGGGGAATGATGATGACGAGATGACACAAATAAACAGCAGAATGGCAAAAGTGTTAGTCGTTTTGACATTTTCATTTTATAATCATTCAAAATAAAACGTATCAAAATAAAATTTATTTAGCCATAACAAACAACTCATTATTTTGTAATCCAACCACTGCTGTTGAAGTTGATGTAAGCTGTGCACGTGCATTAATCAACAAGCTGTTTTTAACAAACAGAAGACCGAAGAAGGAAATACCAAAAAAAAAATAAGTGAGAAAATATTCGTAAGCGATACATAAATTAAGGAGAAAAATTGCTTGAAGATTAAAGAGAATATTTCGAATTCGTCTGCAAGTATGTAAGAAATGGTTCTATTTCCACTTAATTATTGTCTCATGTAGACTTGGGGATTTAGACAGGAAAGAAGCGAAGGCTGTATAGAATGAGAAACATTGAGGTAAATGCTATATAGGTCAATGGATGTTTAGCATTCATTTTATACGAAATACTATCCTACATAATTTTTTCTAAATCTTCATATAATTATATCTGTTTAGCCAAGAGAGTTGTTTTGGCGGAAGATTTATCTGTTGCAGTGTTTAGGAAACAAATTCTCTCAATAAGTATTTCTGACTTGGATAAGAGCGTTTAAAATGTGATCAACTATCATTAAATTTTAGCCCCTATTATGCAGAAGGAAAAACTTATGCATTAATTGGGGGAAAAAATTTATATCCATAATTATACAGGCAAAAAGAATATTTTTGAGACAATTTCCACTCTATATATATGGTTCAAACTATATATATATAGTTCAATTTCTACTCTATATAGCTCAAAAGATTAGTTAAATAGCGGGTGGCTCATCGGTGTAGGATAAATCTAAGATATTTGTACATAAAACAGTAACAGGCTCTATTACGCTTAGTCCTTTATGAAAGGTGGCTGAAGACAGGTATTCATAGAATGAGCGGCATTCTGTCCATCTCTGTAAATGAAGTGCTTTTAATATATACTATAATATACGTACATTCGTTCCAGATGTTTAGATCTGTCGTGTATTTTCATGCACAACTATATCGTTATTCTGAATGTCTAATGATTTTGTGAGTTCTCTCGTGAGCGTATTTCCATAAAACGGTCACCGCAATAACCCACCCAGGTACTTCCTTAACGAATAATACTTGCCTAGTTAACTATATTAACTTTTCGAAGACCAATTCACTGGTGTGTCGATGCCAAAATCTCATATCGGATCGATAGTAAACAGTTTTAAGAGAAGGCACTACTGCCATTGATTACCCTAGACAGGATGCATTCTAGAAGTTTGTTCAACTGTATATGGCAGAAACGAAAAGTCAGTGACAGTATATTCGAAATATCACGAGACACCATGGAGTCCGCACCCATGACATACAAATTCTAGAGCTAATCACAAACATTAACTCAGAGAAAGTTGTGTTGCTTCTCCAAGTTGAAAACTATCTGATCATTGAGAATAAACCACTTCTCTCTCGTTTGCACGAATTCAGAAATTTGACCCAAAATTTAAAACGTGTCTCGACTTAATTAGATTAATTCACTTATTGCGGTAAAGTCCTTGAAATATATTATGACGCCTCTGCAATATAGAAACTAGCACTCTAGCTGGCTTACGATGACGAGGGTTCCAGTTAATCCGATCAACGGAACAGCTTGCTTGTGAGACTAACGTGCAAGTGGCTGAGCACTCCGCAGACACGCGTACCCCTTCACATACTTTTCAGGGACATTTAGCGTGACACAGAGTGTGACAAGATTGGCCCTTTGAAATACATGTAGTATTTTTACAATTTTTACAGTTGAATGGACTGGAGCAACGTAAAATAAAGTGTCTTGCTCAAAGATACAATGCACTGCCGAGAATCGAACTCGCGACCCTTCGATTGCGAGCCGAATACCCTAACCACTAAGCCATGCGCTTTCATATTATGCCTCTGCAATATATTACCACTGAAAAACAGCGAGATGACAGAATCATAAGAACACTGGGAAAAATGTTTAGCGGCATTTTGTGCATCATTTCGTGTGTGACTTTCAACCTTTCGGGTTTGATAGGATAAGTACCCGTTGAGCACATGGGACGAATTTAATCGACTTACCCACTCACCCGAAATTGCTGGCCTTGCACCAAAATTTGAACCCAACATGTCACCACTAAACCTTAATTCCAGCATCACCACTTCTCTTTCTTTACACTTGGTACTACCCATTTCATTTTCCTTCTCCTTCTTGATCCGCTCTACTTCTCAATTCCCCTCTTCTCATTCGCATTTTCATCCTACCCCAATCCCAGTTACTGAGGTTAACCAGTGTTATGCAACGCGCACAAAAAACACTTTTTCTTGCTTCTTCAAAATGATATAAGTTGACCAACATCCGGAATTTTAAGCTCATTCAGAGAGATACAATTTTAAATATTCACATATCATGTGATCACGTGACCGACAAGCTATCGGATGTTGCTACAGATCGCTGGTCACACTGCGCTTCGCATTGTTTTAGCCTTCAAATGACGCCACCCGGCTGGGTAAGCAAGCAGACAAACAGAAGAAAGAGTGAGAGAAAATTGTGGCGAAAGAGTACAGCCGGGATTGCCACCACCCTCTACCGGAGTCTCGTGGAGCTTTTAGGTGTTTTCGCTCAATAAACACTCACAACGCCCGGTCTGGGAATCGAAACTGCGATCCTACGACCGCGAGTCCGCTGCCCTAATCACTGAGGCATTGCGCCTCTACACAAATATAAACATGTTTATTCACACACAGATTAAAAGCCCACATATATTTTGATACTATGTACAGTTACATAACCCCATGAACATGAATCTCTTGCGTATTGCAACAAAATCTTATTTAAATTTATGTTCTTTGAATGTTTTTTACACCGCTAGTAATCATTATCATTCTAATTTATTTTTTTAAGTATATATTTGTATGAGTATTTTTTTTATTTATGCGCCCTTTTCAAGCCTAGTCAGGCTCATGGGCCCAGTTTCCCGGTTTCTGTGGCGTATGTGTCCTGCCCTCCCCACCCCCACCCAGCTGGACGGGACGCCAGTCCATCGCAGCGTTACTCAAGAAGCAGGAAGAAAGATCGAGAGAAAGTTGGGGCGAAAGTGTACAACAGCGGTCGCCACGACCCTCTGTCAGAGCCTCGTGGAGCTTTTAGGTGTTTTCGCTCAATAAACACAGACAACGCCCGGTCTAGGAATCGAAACCGCGATCCACCGACCACGAGTTCGCTGCCCTAACCACTCGGCCATTTTGCCTCCAAAGAGTATATTAGGGTGGACACAAATCATGTGTAGTCTGTAAGCAGCAGGGGAAATGTGATACCATTGAGATGGAAGGTAGAGGGTCAATTCATCTGCAGGTCTTACAACATGCTTGGTATCAGAGGGATTAGCAGGCAGAAAACCATCAGGTTTTGCTGAGGAAGCTGTGGGGATTGCCACAAGGTAGCTGTAAATTAGCCCCTGGTGGGTAATAAAGAAATTACAAGGTAACTGTAAATCAGGCAGTGCGCGCTCTAGAAGAGTCAGTGCTATTCCAGGTATGATACTAACTTCACGCAAGCTGAGGGCTTGGTCAACCCTGACTGGAACACCTAGGTGAAAGTGGCTGATACCAATATACTGCTCCCCAGTAGATATCGCTGATGATGTGACCAGGCGAAGGATGGAAAAAAACTTTCACAAAATTTCACTGGAAAATTTATTGTCGGATTTGAACACTCAACCGAACAATTAGCAATTTATACTTTATCATTTAATTTCAAATAGTTTTACTCTATTAATACTCACTTAATCGGCGGCGAGCTGGCAGACACGTGAACACGTCGGGCGAAATGCGTAGCCGTATTTCATCTGCCATTACGTTTTGAGTTCAAATTCCGCCGAGGTCGACTTTGCCTTTCATCCTTTCGGGGTCGATAAATTAAGTACTAGTTACGCACTGGGTCGATGTAATCGACTTAATCCGTTTGTCTGTCCTTCTTTGTCCCCTTTGTGTTTAGCCCCTTTATGGGTAGTAAAGAAATATATTACTAACTTGAATACGAACAATTTTCATACCCACAATTTTTACCACGTTATCCTATAAAGACATAGTCGCTTAACTTTTTTTAAAAGTTTCATAATTCATAAATGCATTTTGTATTTTATTTATTTTTTTAATTATACATAATGTATTTAATTTTCCTCTGCAGACAATTTTTATAATGTATCTTATGTAACAAGGGTACATTAGTACTGATACAAATCATCCGTAATAGTTGCTGTGTAGAAATTTCACTAAAATTTCTGACCGGAGAGAAAATGACGATTTAAGTGTGCAATTAACAAATTTACAATTTATCATGCACTCTCAGTTTCGTTTAAATTCCAATTTTCAAGCAACACATAGACCTTCCCTTGAGCCAATAATTGTTCATTACAAGTAACACAAAGTTTGTTTTCCATTTCCTTTTCGCATTTCGTCTATTGTCTGCTTTTATTTCACCTGGAGCTTCTTTGTCTTCGGACTACTACCTACGTATATATTAGTCATCTATGTCGCACTTCATAACAAGTATGGTGGTTGAAAATACGAAATTCGAATAACAAGCTGCGAAGTGGTAATATATATAAGTCGTAAAATATATAAATTTTAAATTCCGTTTTTCCGTATAGGAATCGAAAAGTAAATTAAGTAAAAGGCTGCAAAGCAAAGTGTTCAAGTAAAAACTGAGTCAAAAGACTAACTTAGTTGTTAAAAAAATAAACAACATAGTTGGTCATTCAACTTCAAATCATTCCCATATACGGGGAGAGAGAGAGAGAGAAAGAGACAGATACTACCAACCGAAAATTCCGCATACCAGACACACTAACAGGCCTTCATCTCGACGGCATAATTGTGCACCAGCCCGACTCACTGAGATCAGGCCCTGTTTGCTAGATTAACTGGTTTTTAGACTTTACTGTATATTCATCTAGCCATTGCTCGTCACTCCTTAACAAAATCTTCGGCTTTCCTTCTGCATTGAAGCCTGGATATAAATCATGACGGTATTTGCTTAATGATGAGTTATGCCTAGCAACAACCATCGCTTCACACGCACTGTGTCCAACGAATCATCCACATGTAACTCCGATTGGAAAATATTTTGCTTTCCAGCTTGCGTCTTCACAGTCCTTGAGGAGGTGTTTATAACGGTCGATATTTCGAGTCCATATTATCTTCATGAGGAACCGTTAACTTTCTATTTTTACTCTTTTACTTGTTTCAGTCATTTGACTGCGGCCATGCTGAAGCACTGCCTTTAGTCGAGCAAATAGACCCCGGGACTTATTCTTTGTAAGCCCAGTACTTATTGTATCGGTCGCTTTTGCCGAACCGCTAAGTGACAGGGACGTAAACACACCAGCATCGGTTGTCAAGTAATGCTAAGGGGACAAACACAGACACACAAACATATACACACACATACATACATATATATATATATATTATATATATATATATATATATACGACAGGCTTCTTTCAGTTTCCGTCTACCAAATCCACTCACAAGGCATTATTCGGCCCGGGGCTATAGCAGAAGACACTTGCCCAAGATGCCACGCAGTGGGACTGAACTCGGAACCATGTGGTTGGTAAGCAAGCTACTTACCACACAGCCACTCCTGCGCTTTAATTTTTATTTGTTTGTTTGATTTTGTTTTTTGCTCTTGTTTTTGTTTC